>NC_048301.1:90605961-90905961 GCF_013100865.1 Trachemys scripta elegans
GGGGGGGGGGAGAGAACGTGTGTGTGTGTGTGTGTGTGCGCGCGCGCGCGCCCGTATGTGAGCCAGCGAGAGAAGGAGAGAGAGAGTTAGTCTGTGTGTGCCAGTCCCAAGAATGTCCAATTTAGAGCCACTCCTGCCCTGAGCGCCTTCCCCTGCAGGGACTGCACCGCTCGCAGGCAGCCCCTGGCGAGGAAACCCTGCTCCCTTTTGACTCACCGTGACACGCCAGGATTATCTGAAATGTACCTGCTCTAAAATGTAAAGACAAGGAAGTCCCCGCAAAGTTGAGGCACAACTCTAAGGACGCCATTTTAACTCCAGCTGCCTGTAAACGCGCCTCTAGTTGTTCAGGTTTTAAGAAGGGGCTATTTTTTTTCAGTCCAGGAGGGGTTTACAAAAGCAAACGCTTCCTACGGGTTAGGCATGAAACGGGGCAGTATGCAAAGCATCTGGTTTGCACTTGATCTTTAATCCAAGCAGTTTTTTGTTGTTACTTTTTCCCCCCAATCCAGCAAGGAAAATGCAAATCGATGAACCATTGGTAGGAATGGCCATCAATATTCCATATCAGGGTGACGAGTGATTCTTTGTAGCTTTGTGGTGATTGCGATTAGTAGCAGTTTGCTTTAGGGTTCGAGAAGAGCTGAGGAAAACGTTGAGATTCACCCACAATCTCTCTTGTCCAGGGCAAAAATATCTGGAGGGAGTTTAACGGGTTCCGTTGAAGGCAAGCACTTTACCTAGATCAGTCCAGCACTTAGAACCGCAGCAGCAGAACGCAGGATTTAGAGAGATTTCCTCAGCAAACGCACCTTGTTGTTACCAAATGGACCTCTCCGCACACACTTACCCTTTCCAGAGGGTTAGCAGTCCCGGACAGCTCCTAGGTTGCTGATTTGGGACAGTTTCGGTATATTGTCTTCCGTTTCTAGTACAGCCAGATGTGACTTTTCAAAAAGGTTCTGTTAATTTTGTTAATGATCGAGAGGGTAAAACTAAAATAAACACTGATCTAAGGAATTTTGCGTTACAGCTTTCCAGAAGACTCCCTTCCCGCCGCCCCACATTTTCTACAAAAGTTAGAGCTTTTTAAAAGACACCTTTAACCACCTAATATGTTTCGGATAAAATAAATCACTTTTGCGTTAGTACTATAAACAGCATAAATGTCCAGTGATTCCAGTTGTTCGGAGCATGGACTCAACCATGGCTTGAGAATATTGTTTAAAATACCTCCAAAATTACTATTGTAATTAGTCATTTTAATTTTTTTTGTCCTGTAATCTTTTTGCTTTCACGTCCATTAATCAAAACAAGGTAAGAACATTTATTTTCTCTGGAAAGGTAAACAGAAATGTGACTAAAATAATTTGTCATTGTTTTACATGATCCCATGATCTGAAGCGTATCTATTGATTTGAGTTAAGACCCAGTATTTTACTCCCTTTTTAGTCTATTGCTAAGCGTTAAGAGCAGGAATTGCTGAGTTGAGTACTCCTGTATCGTCTTGTTGTATTAATATCTGGGTTGCAAACTACCTTTTTTTAATACCCAGAAAAATGCTTAAAGTCCTCTTGTCCAGTTCAGTCTAAAACTGAAGAGATACACAAATCCTGACGTGTTAGACTACAGTGCTTCTGCCTTCGGGACACTTAATGCCTATTTGTATATATAGGAACAGTGTTTGAAACCTATAATGCACAGGACATTGAGTTAAGTGGAGCTTTCTAGTTTATAAACAATCTGCAAAAAGTTTGGAATCGATTTAACCTCTTTTAGGTTGGCCTTTTGCATAAAGCACAGCGTTGTGTACAAGAATAAAAACGTTTTTCTGGACCCTAACGAAGTCATGCTGCAGTCTCTGAATCTGGAAGACGAACACACATGTTTCCATACGGGATAGCCTTTGATTCTATATGTGAAAAATGTCGTGCAAACGGACTTGCTAGAAAAGCCTATTAAAAAAAAAAAAAAGACCTAAGTGCATCCTAACGGGCTTTTTAAATGCTATTGATTGGGACAAGCTGTTCAACCCCCCCCATAACAGTTAATCTGCCTGTTAATCAAGTCACTAAGGAGCTCAATGTGAGTTTTATTAGCGACTGGAGAACACAGGCAGCAGAAAGGATCAAAAGCCTACACTCCTGATATTTGTAAAACCAGTTTTCCCCAAAAATATATTTTCAATTACAGAGTAATTCTTAGCTTATCATCACTGCCTAACAGTGACACACACAGATGGCTACACACATGCTGGCAAAACTAAGGAACTAAATGAATCAAGATCTTATTCCCCGCAGTTAGATGCACATTTTAAGAGTGAGATTATTAATTTTAAATAGAGATTAAAGTCAAGACAATTGGTTCTAGATATAGATTGGCCTTTTGGATTGGAAGCAAAACGTAAATCTGTGGAATCGGTGGCAATATGAAAATGGTATGGATTTCTCTTTGGTTGATATAAAGCATTTTATTTAATTAGAGATTAATTAGCTTTTTTAAAAAAATAAGTAGTTTTTATTTATTACAGTAACTTCCCATATTTCTTCGCCCTCACCATTATTTGATGTCATCATTAAATTAATTATTACAAGTTTTAATTTCACGATCCGTTACTAGACTCTGGACCGTCTGAAAGATGAATTTCTATTAATGTAATAATCAGAAATATTATTACACCTGGTAAAATCAACATTTGATCTTGTCATTTTTAATGCAAACCGATTGCATTATATGTCAATGAGATATGCATATAAAAGACTATCTGGTCAGAGGTAATTATGTCACAGCTTTTTCTCGGCATGACAGCTGGATAAACACAATCTCCAATAAACATCTCTAATTAGGGAGGAGGATCTGAGATGGATGGTGTTTGATTTATTACTGAAGGAGAATGTCCATTTACCGGTGTATTAGAGTGAGGGATTATCGTGAACCTTCTTGCTAAAGTACTTTAAGGAATATTAGGGAAAGAGGAAGGGTAGGTAAATTGTGTTTCCGGATTTACATTTGTATTTTTTTTTAACGGAAGAATGATCACTATAGCATAGTGCACTTTTCTATAGTAGAGGTTTTTTTTTTCCTTTCACTATCACCCCTATTTAATATACGTAGCTGAAGTTATCAAGGCAAGATCCTGCTTGTGAGATTAGGGTATGTTTCCATTCAGATAGTCTACAGAATTCTGTGAACTCCCGAATTCATTATAAACAAAGTGGCTAAACCTCAGAAACAATTACTAATCAGATCTCGAAACTATAAAGCAAGGGAACTAGACGCCACGGCAAAAAGACGAAACATTTAAAATGTGCAACCTAGTCCCCACTTCCCCCGCCTCCAGCTAGACCACTTTTAGCTCGCATTTCCAAATAAAACTGCGCTTCAGTGTGTGGGTTTGAAAATGTTGCTGAACCTTTAATCTCCCCTCGCCGCCCACCCCAAAAAAACTACCAAAAACCCAAACCAAAATCTTTCAGTTCACTTACAGCAGTAGTGTGGAAACTTTTTTTTTTCTATGCTGAAACTTTAAACACGTCCCGTGTTAGCTCATTAGATTAGATGTGTAAGGAAATAGCAAGGTGTCTTTCTGTATGCATATGTGCATGCACGTATATACACGCATATATATGCATAGCCTGTCTGAGAAAGGTTGTACGTATCTCTACACCTGGATAGAATGTGCATGAAATACATTTCAATCCGCACGCATGGCATAGGACGCGGGTAGGTTTGAGAATCAGTCAGCAATTTCTAAGGTTTCAAGATTTACTTCACTGTACACTGTAACTTATCAAACTCGTCAATGTCCCCCCCGCGCTGCGAATTGTGCAGCAGATTCCCTTTGCTTTGACCACAGCCTGCCTTAGTGCCTCGCTGCGAGAGCAGGGTGTGACGGAGCACTGTGTAACTTGAATCCCCCTCGTTCTACCTCAATGGAAATCGTTAATTATTAGGTCTTCCTAAGTAAAGCTCAGATCACACGGTCGGGGGATTTAAAATGCTACCAAACTATGTGAACCGCATTCTTTCATTTCTATCTGAACTCTGAGAACCGAATCAAATATTTATACCGTTCGGTAGTTCAAGTATCAACACTTTCCAAACGGTAGAAACTTTCACACTAATTCTAGCCGCTGTTTCCAAACAGGCGAGATAATTGTTCAAGCTGAAGCTATCACAAGATACTTTTTTCCCACCTGTTGTATAGGGTTTTTGTAATATATATATATATATATATATATACTACAAAAAACTACACAAAAGGTGAGAAAACACACACACACATATATATAAGATAAAACCTATACGATTAACTGAATTGCACTAGAAGTGACCATGTTTTCAAGCAACAATTAATACTTGCAGAAGTCCTCACCCCAAATATGTTAGACTCCACGCTCAGGCCAGCTGATAGGCACTGACGTATTGTAAAGATCCTAGCACCAGAGAATAGCAGAGCTTTAAAGAAGTTCCTATACTTGGCCCATTTCTAAGACAATCAGATAAACACGAACAAAGCTCACATCAAAACAGGCAAAGAATTCAGCAAAGGAGAGAGAGAGCGGGTCGAATTATTATTTTAAGAGCAAACCGGTGGCACTGAAAATGAATGTATAAAAGGAGCATAATGTTACCTGTTACAGAGAGTGCAGACAGATGAACCTGACCTGCCGATTCCCACACTATTAAATTGCCGATAGTAGGTAACTGGCAGGTTTGATCGCCAATTTCTACATAAGAATCTGCCACACAGTTTAAATGTCAATGACAATAAAAAAGAGGGTGTCTCGCTTTGCACTAACTTTCCCTTAATATCAACGCCAGCGCCTCCCTCATTGGCTGGGCTGCCGCGGTGACGTCACGGAGGACAGTAGTTAGAGCTCAGCTAATAAGAAATTTTAGATAACAGCATATAGGGCCTAAAATCTTTCCCACACTGTATGCTCCTCCTAAATCCAGTGAGTATTTTAAGGAACTGTTATTCTATGGAAATGTCAACGCCTACCAGTCACAGTTGTTTATCCTTACATTTCCAGATTGTAAGGCAAATATGACATTATATATTACACTGTAAAATACCATTTAGGTGGGTTCATACAGCTGTCTTTAGTAGCGGTGGTGTAGAGACGTTACTGAGAGAAAAGCTAGCTATAGAAGAGTGGCCAGACTTTCGAATATGCAAGTTCAACCTTCTGCATCCTTTCCCCGTCGTTTCGGTCTATCTCGCCTTTTAGCACCTTCTAATCTTATGTGGTTACTGCGCCCATCCTCCCCGTCCCCCATCTTTCTCAAAGAGGAACGCTTGCCTTCTTATCGCAGACACAAACCTTCCTCCTGAGGTTTTAATTATGATACAGCCTGTTTCAAAGCAGAAGTTGTGATGCCAACTATCAGACTCTTTTGAACTAATAGGTAGAGCGAGGCAGTCCAAACTGTCCAAACTTAAAGGTAACTTTACCCTACTTTCGGATTGACCCTACTGCATAGATCATAAAATATCCAGTCACCCAGTTACCAATAAAAATACATTGATGCTATATTGTTTCTCGGATTCTGTTTACTGAATAGGTCCAGTCAGGTAGAAAATAAAAATGTTACTTGTGGTTGGCTACCTGGATTATTGCAGTGTCGGAATAAGATTATACACTCCTATATCCAAACAATTCTTACTAAGCAGTAGGACGTCATCTAAAAATTAATGTCTGTAAAGTTAAGTCAAAAATGGGTCGATTTGTTATCAAACTGGATGCCAATACATGTTAACTATTTTAAAAGAAGAAATTCATGCTGAGTTTTGACTTTTCCCTTGAATTTTTTAAAAAATTAGATCATAAATGCACTGTTTAATACTCAGGTGAGAAGGATTGAGAAGGGAGACCAATTTCTTCCAAAGGTTTATAAGATATACCAATCGCCCTTCGAGAACTTTTACTAGCAGGAACTGCTTGCTGTGTATATTTACCTTTCAGTTCGCCTTTTAAAAACTAGGTTCAAACGGCTAAATCAGTTGTAATGTAATTCTTAAACTTTTTGGGAGAACAGAGATCGTACTCCACAAACACAATGTCTAACTTCATTAGCAGGGACTGGGAAATGGTGAACGATTACTTCTGCAGAATACAGGTGTGGTTCTTGTCTTACCCTAAATATTAAAATGCATTAAAGTTTATGGGTAATGGTGAAATTGACTTGTTCTACATGTCACAGTGTTGGGCAGTTTCTCTTGCCATCAATTGGCTATTGGAGAAACTACAGTAATCAATACTCGTCTTATTAAAATAGCTTTTGTAGATAACTTCATCACGTATTTTACTTGAAATCTTGAAGAAAGGACAAAAATGCTCCTTAGTTACCCAGAGAGCCTTATTTGTACTTATCCCACTAGGTTTTTCTCTTATCTGCATTCTGTCCCATTAAAGACAGAGAGACCATTATTTGCACATACTTGTCGAGGTAAATAATTTATCAGAAAAGAGGTACACCCTAGTCGATAGTTTGATTGAACTGAACTTAAATGTTCCAGGAACCCGCATTCTGTCTTTGATTTATCTGAGAGTTCTAGTTAAATTGGAGGTAGTTTTGGAAAGGGATTTTTTTTTAATTACAGAGCACCCACATTCTCTTCACTAAACTCCCTCTCTAACTAACAAAATATTAGGTATATTTGACCTCTGGACAGTATCTTTGCAATCGGTTTTCAGTGACTAGTTTTGCAGAATATATTCCTGTATTGGATCTATCCCACTGGAACAAGGATATCGGTATATTGGTTACAATATATAGACTTACCCCTGGGCTAATGAGGGTCTTTTTTTTTTTTTTTTTTTTTTGCCAATTTGAATTAGGTTTCTTTGCTGATCGTCCTTGTTTTCCAAAAGCCAATATTTTGATGACATTTACAACTGTTTGGGAGTTAGGAATTGTGAAGCCTCTTTCCCTTCCTATGCACTGGCATAAGGATTCGCTCACTGTTGTGTTGAGCGGAGAGAACACCCTGGAAAATGAGTGGTCGCATGCTAAGTGTTGGGACAACATTTATAGGATGCGTGTGTGGGAGGCGGCGGGGGGAACATTCACCAATCTGCTGTTCTCGACCGTGCCAAATGTTGCTCTGCATCTGAAGGCTTTTGGTGCACGTTAACAAACAATGTAATTTTTATTTGGAGGGCTCCACCTTCGCTACTCGGTCTGTTTGCTCACCTTTCCACCGGGCAGAGGGGCAAGCGCCCTTCTTCTGCAAGGTAGCGAGTGGCTAATGCTGCTCTGGTTGAAAGGCGAGGCTGGGAGCGGGCTGTCAGGAAGGTGTTTCACTGATTGTTTGGAGTCGTTGCTATTAAGGGACTCCGGATCCCTGCAACCCAGCAGGGTTCTTGAAGGAAGCACTGGAAACACCACGGCTCCCGCCTGCTTATCTGGCTGTCAATAAAAGGAGATGGCTCCTAAAGCAGGGCCAGGTGCTGCCTTCCCTTCTCTCCAAACTGCGCAGCTCTCCAGAAACTGATCAGGCGTGAAGCCAAGTCTGCTTGGCCAGGCCCTCCGTATAGGCAGACAAACAGTCCCCTAGCCAACACCAGAGCGTTGCTCTATTTGCCTTTTTAGAGCTAAAAAAGGAAAGGAAGGAAGGGGGTAAGCTGGGAGCAGAGTCCGTGTTTGGCTTTACGATCACCGCAGTATTTAGGGCTGCAAAGTAAAGCTGGAAAGTCAATCTGTCAACAGCAATCTGTCCCACGGCCGCGGAGTTCGGGGGTGGACGGCAGTGGGTTTCTGAGCATAACGCCGCGTTCCGGGCTGTATCCCGTGGCTGTTTCATTTACACGTTTTTCTCTCACGCATTTTAGCTGAGGATAATCCCAGTCCCTCTGCAGCTCACTAGTGCACAGCGACCTGGGATGCTCAGCCCCACGACAGAATCCATGGCACTTGTAGGGGGCCTGTTTAAACCACGGTTTTTTAACCATTGCAAACAAAGGGTGGGTGCCGGCGGTGGCGGAATAACCGTACTATTATGTCTGAAATAACAGTGTATCTCACTACCTGTCATGAAACCCAGCGAGTTTAAAAACCCAGCAGACTGAAAAACAACTGCAGCAAGTGATCATAGTCATCACCCTAAATGGAAATGTTTTTGTCAGGTTTTTCTCAGGCAGATAATTGTGCCTTAGAAAACCGCAAAGCCTCTCTTATATCTAGTTGTGCTCGTTGGGTCTAAACCCTTCACCTGGGTTGTGAGAGGCCCCCAACGAGAAGTAATTGAAATCCCTTTATAATAAAACTGTGCAGAAATTCACATGCCATATACTGCTAACGAGGGAACAGAGCTTGGATGGAGGGAGGAAAAAGTAGCCTTCCAACGAAAGCGTTGGCTGTTCAGTGTTCTGATGTGCACAATACTTGAGAGCTGTGAAGCCACTCTGAATCGGATGCAGGCAGAGATACAATAATGTGTTACAAATTTATAAGCATTATACATATTTGATTTATACAGAGATATGAAGGAGTTTTTTTAAGGATGCCCCAAACCCCTGTGTTCACATAGATTGAGCAATTCTCAACACACACTGTAATAATGAGCTTTAATTCTCTATCCAAGCAGAACTTGAGCAATAATAATAAGCACATCAGAACAATTTGTTTACTGTGGCATTGCACAGACTGCAGGGTCCAAGACTAGCTACAATAAACGGTAAAAACCAAAGGAAACCTTGTAGAACAGGGGGAAAAATATTGCGAGTAGAAATGTGGCTTGGCTTTCAAGGAAAGAGACACTTGACTAGCACTTTAGCTGGGATCTATTACCCTTGTCCAAGGTATGTGTTTTTAAATATTTTGTGTACGTAGCTGGCTTTTCCTACCAATCGGTGTTTTCCACGACACTTTTGTTCAGATTGTCTGATATTTATCTTTTCCATACAAGATTACATTTAAACGTTGAATGATTTAGAAATGTAATTTGATGTTTTTATCCTGTACATTCAGTTTTCTTGCAGTTCAACAGAATATGGATAATCCAGTGTTTTCAAAGAAAAAATACTTAAAATATTATTAAAATGGCTTGTGTCTGTGTTAATATCTAGAAATCTGAGTTATTTCACCACGTTATATATAGAATCCCACCTAAAGGGCTTCCATTCAGCCTGATAAAGAATTCTGTCTCTATTTCTGTAAGGTGGACAACAAACAAGACTAATATAAAGCATCTAATACGTTACATCATTTAAAAAAAAAACCCTCTCCAAATCCTAAACTTGTTTTAGCAAGACTTTTTGCGTGTGTATTTGTGTGGTTTAATTCAAGATGCCGAAAGAGACTTCTGTGAACTGAAGCGTCCAAAAGACAGACATTTAGCAAAGATAATATTTGCCATCATAAGAAATCCCGACGTAGATGACTATATAATAGGTCTATTATTTGCAACGCTGTACGCCTTGTCTTCTCATAAAAAAAAGAGCAAGATTTTAAAAGTTCTTATGCTCAAGGTAGAAAAATATATCCTAACTTTGTGTCTGGGTTTCCCCCCTTTCTTCCGGACGACTCCTAATGATATTAATTTGTCTAAAAGTTTATTCAGGATTGTCTCGAATTATTTCCCTTTTCTCTCCTTTAAAACATTTTCATAATAAGCGTAACTCTGGACAATGTTTGATTTGTTTTCCTCCCCTCATCCCGGTTTTAGCCTGAGACATTAGCTGAATTCCCTGGGGGTGATTGGATGCAATTCGCTGAAAGTCGACAGGCACGTCCTGGATGTTAGAAATTCACTTTTCCTCAACGTGACAAGGCTGAGTTCGATCTACAATTGTATTTGAAAGGGCAATGAGCGGAAAGATCTCCCGTCATTACAGCCTCGCTCTCCTTTAGCGAAATAACAAGATACTTCATTTGCACACAAACGCTCATAAAAACAAAAAAACAAAACAAAAATAACCCCCCGACCCTCAGTCACTCTTTAATAAAAAGCTATCGCTGCATAATGTAAATGTGTGTGTGTGTGTGTGTGGTTGGTTGGTTCGTTGTCTGTGGTTGTGTGTGTGAAGTTTCACAAGGTATCGGAGCTCCCCCAAAGCGCCCATGTGATCAAGTTGACTTTTTACTTTAAATCTTGAATAAGATGTGAGTTGTAACAAGGGGATTTGCACTTACTCCATGACCCTTGTAATTGGATTAAATATAGACTGAGACGTACAAAAACATACCAAGATTGACACCTGCCAACTGGACTTCCTTATGATTGATTGTGATGCTTCGTGCTGGCAACAATAATGAAATAAATTGTATGGATAAAACAGCACATTTGTCATTTCCGTGCCATAAGAGAGGAAGCCAGCGTGTTAGGCAAGCTGTTAGCTGACAGACAAGAACAGCAGACAAAACTAAAGAGCTAAACAAGGATCCCAGATATTGACAAGACAAATTATAACTTGTCACAACCTTTTTAAATTCAGAAGTTTTCAATTAACATATATATTGCTGTTACATATAAGACAAGGAGGACTTAAAACATAAACTTCAAATCTTTGGAGGGCTCCAATATTGTTTGGCATTTGCTTTGCTCTTCAGCTTTGCGCTCACAGGGACAGCAAAGCAATCGATAGATGTCACCAAATCACCCGTGCCAGGGAAACATCTCAGTAACTTCAGTATCAGTCTTCCTAATACAAACCGTGTTTTACTACCTGCGGTAACCAGCTAGGTGAGCTCTTCGGGAAATGACTCACAACTTAATTCATTCCTCATTAGGGTATAAACTAGCAGGTGTGCGGGGCGGTTGGTGAATGGGGAGTATTTAAACATATCTGAAGTTTGAATGACTGCCGACTTCGCCGGACACAGCTTCAATGGCTGATGTTATGTAACCACACAAGTCTAATCGCTTTCTCCCATCCCATTATGAGGCTCATGGAAGGGTTCAGGCATAAATGCAGTTTGTTCTGGAGAGAAAGAGCGTGCTTTGATGGGTAAAAACGCTCTGACAAAAGCCCTCCTAACTGGCCTGATTGCAGGTGGCAAAAGGGCAGGCGCCCACCGCACCCCAGCAGAAGTTTTTGAGAACTAGACTAAATAAACGTACTGCTTAGCTTCTGCCTCGTCTGTTGGCCTGACAACAGCCGCGGAGCGCTCTCCACGAACACGCGGTGGGTTACAGAGGCACACAAGTGCCTTCGCTTTTATTCCTGGTCAGGGCTGTTTTTAACCTGTCACAGGTTTCTGAACGGCTGCAGATCCCTTCGCTATGACAGTATGGTACTGTGGGTCTGTACCTCGGAAGCCTCCCCTATTTTGGCTTTGCATAACTGTGAGGACAGTTTCCCCTCCCGACCCAATGAGGCGCTCAGTATTTCAAGAAAGGCCATCCACTTTACTAAGCAGAACAATTCATATTTTCCTGCTTACTAGCCACCCAACTCACTGTGCCAGCTCGGGGTGCTGGACAGTGTAAGCAGTGTACAAAGATCTGTTTCTTGCTATTTAGACAGGACATTGCGTTGAGGACTGAATGTGGGCGCAGCTTGAGAAAAGAAACCCCATGCTTTAAATGCAAAGGATCCAGGGTGACCCTGTAATTGCATCTTTCATGTGGTGTGTTGTCTGAACCATACAGGTATTTAGTTGCTTTGTAGCGTGCCAGTTGTCAGGTTATAAATCTCCTTCAACTTGGCACGTACTGACAACACGACCATTTGTGGTTTGTCTTATAGGTAATTGATATGAATTTATTGCTCCTGGAGGATATTTGTGGACAGAGGCGATCTACATGGGTGCACGTGCAGCACTTTGATCGATAAGACATCGCGCGAACTTGTAGAGCGAACCACTTCGTATGTGTCAGTGTGTATGTAGAAAAGTTCACGCCCTTGATTTGTTTTTGTGTGTATAAGCAGGTGAGATGTAGGTTCAGTGTAACTTCAGGATGGATATATATATAGTGAAGCGATTGTAGTGGGGTTATGCATTATTCCTTTTAAACCTCCCCCCATCGAAACACAGCTCCATGGGGTTATTTATCTTTCTGATAGGACTGAAAGAGAGAGTGCTTCTTGCAATCAGATAACTCTGGTTTGCATTATGACCTATAAGCTTCACACAGGACAGTCTGATATGAAGAAAATATTTTAATGTCAGATGTCTATAAACAGTTGTTCCGATTTATTAGGGGGAAAATTAGTCTTAAATGTCAGAGTGAACAGAATAATATATAGTTTTATATCATATGTAAAACTATATATTATTTTTTATATATAAATATATAAAATATATGCAGCCTTTCGGTTTGCACCGTCACCAAATACTCTCTACAAATGTCAAAATGCTCATTTAGTTTAGCTAGGCCTGGAGCCATTTTCCTGGTATTTTAGTATTTACAGCCCATTCTAAAAGAATTATAGTGTGTTCCCGAAAGGAGAACACTATCAAACGTACACTGGATTTTGAAAGCTTTGAGGCTGGCTGCTGTACCATCCCCATATTAGGTGTTGGAAGCATAATGGTAGCTGAAATTTCATTTGGTTTAAAGCTGATTAGTGTAGAGCTTTTTTTGTGGCACAAAAACTTGTTATATCCACCCTTCTAAAGTGTTTGCTTTGGGTTTTTATAACTTGACAGAAATGAGAAGTACCCAGGGATTAGGCTGATCGGTTACTTAACTACATTTTAAAGTAATTTCTGGGACAAATTGTATTTTCTAGCCTGATAGGCAAATTTTAGCCCCCTCCTCCCAACAACCAATTAAATATCTTGTTAAACTAAACTCTTTATAGAATCTGACAATTTTGTCAACGAAAATGGCCAAACATTAACCCTGATCAATTTGCAAACTTTACCTGGGAAAGCCCGGGACACTGCATTTAAACCTGCTCAGGTCTTTAGCCACCAGTAGAAGAAATAAAGAACACAAAGGGATCTGTAGTGTTTGTATAAAATATTTGACTTCGATCTTTAAGGGAACTACTAGACCCATGCGTCTCTTGTGCAAATAATTGATGCACTGCACATTCAAATTGTTTGTATCCTTATGCTAGATCAGACCAGGGCTATATGTGAGTCATTTATTACTTCACCTTCTCACAATTTCCAGGGCAGAATAGAACTTCTATGTTAAAATCCAAAATAATAAGATTCTTTAGCAGAGAGAGTGTCACACTTCAGATAATTGCAAGCCAAGGAACCTGAATCGTTACAGGCCCAGTTAACATCTGTAATTAGCTAAACCATTCAATACTTCTCTTAGGGAGCATTCATTTTTTATTTCGGTTTCTTTCATCAGAGTTAGTTTTATTTCAGTCTAGAGGAAACAAATGGCAAGAGAGTCTCTCTCTCTCTAGATACATATAGATATATGTCTCTGTAGCCATTTTTGAAAGAAAAATCAAGTCCCAATTTAACAAAAATAGCTAATATTCTAAAGCGACCTTTCCATTTGCTGTAATTACTACCAAACTCATTCCTCTAAATTAAATGCTGGAAGTTATTTGAATCCTTGTAAAGAAAAAAAAAAAAAAAAAAAAAAAAACAAGTTCCATCGAATTAGTTTTAGCCTGCCTGCTCTCCCCAGTGACTGCATCTATTAACATTATAATCTCAAACACCATTTTTTATGTAACACTATTGTTAGTAAATCAACTCCTCAGGTCCACGGAGACGCTGACCCCTGGCAATTGAGTGAAAGTGTAATTATCTCCCCGAATCTTGGACAGATTTAAGAGATTACATTTCAACTAAATCTATATCAATGCTAATTTTTTCCCAGACTCCAGGTGCTAGGCACTAGGAAATGGTGTTCCTGCCCAGCAGAATGGTTTACAAAGAGGAGAGGGCTTGCTGTGTAGAGGGCCAAAAGAAATGAATCCCCACATAAAATTACACCTATTTTTGCTACAAAACCTGGTTCTTATATGGCAAAGTTAAACAAAGCAGCTATGCTAAATTAGCGTTAAATAAAGGCTAGTTTAATGCTCGGTTACAGTCAACTGGTGTATATTGGATGGCTAATTGTCTATCAAAATTAAAAAGAAAAGAACAAATGATTCGTTATGAGAAGGTGTTAAAAGCTTCGACAAAAAGGACATTTCACAAATATAATTTCTGTGGATGGTGAATTGTCCTTTTGAAGCTTTATTTTTAATGCAGTAAAGGCCTAAAAGTAAACTCTCTAGCTATGACTAATGGAGAGCAGTGTGCTCTTTTATTCGGAAACCGTCTATATAAGAAAAAAATCACTATAATAAAATCTGAAGGGCAATATTCTTGTAAGAAACTGGAATAAACATATATGTGGTTTCGAACGGCTACTTAAATAAATAACGCCAGGGCAGTAAAAAGACATTTGAGTGTTATTTAGTCTATGGTTAAAGAAAACTAATCGATTGCTGCGTGGGGAGCGGAGCTAAATTACAAATCAACCGAGATTAGCAAGAAGAAAACAATATTTGCGAGATTGCAATAAAGGAGAGAGTTGCTTCGTTAGAAGTCTTCTGCGCTACTTCTTAGGAAAAAGTGTCAGACTCTTCTGATCTTTACCCCTCTGAGTTTCCTCCCAGCGCAAACAGATTTTTGTTAACTAATTGGCTCTGAAATATTCGAGAAAAGGAGACAAAAAAGTAGCAGGAATAATGATAAAAAGATTTGTTGTTCAAAGTTAATTAAACATGAAAGCAACAAAAATGCAATGGAGAGGCGTCAGCCCCACTCGCGTCTGATGAATTCGACACCAATTTTGTCGATATGCATTATAAGGAGATGGAGGCTTGCTGCTTACATGGGAGTAAATGTAAGAGAATCCAAGTATGCAAAAAAGCCCAAACTAAATCATGCAGCAAGAACGACAAACCGTCTGGAAAATGGATCCATGGAGCAGCAGGAATGTACTTTTTTATCTTTGACAACTTGTGTCCTAAAGAAAGTATCTTGAAGATAATTGAAATGATTACAATTCATTGCTGCAGTACTTTGAATATGAACAGTCGAATAATGAAATCTTAGCAATACAACAAAAATTTAATTTACATTATGCCATTGCTTGAGTTTGTTTTATGCCCAGCTTCCCCTAGAAATTTTGTGTTAATACATAATTCTGTACTGCGATGCATTATTCATATTTTTTGGTATTGTTTTTCCCCTTCCTTCCCCAGTAATGGTCTCCTCTGAAACTTCAAGGTGTAGATGCAAATGAAGAGTGACTGTTGCCTATCAGTCCCAGATTATGGTGCATATTCTGGGAGGAAATAAAAAAAAAAGAAAAGAAAAAAAAAGAACTCAGTTCTGACGTACTGGGGTCTACAGAGAGTTGCTGTCTGAAGCTTCGATCCTGACCTCGACTGAAATGTGATTAACCTATTAGTAAAAGCAAAACAACAACAAAAAATATTCTAGACATAGCTGCCAAAGTTGAGTGATTGATGCTCAAGCCTCTTCGAGTCCCGTGGAGATAATATTCCACACGTGAAAATATTCCTCCTGTGTTCAAATTCATTTACATTTGAGTAAGAGCTCCGCAGCGTCCCTAGAATAAAGTGCATCCTATTTAATTTAGTTGGCAAATGCATCTTAGTTCAGTTTGCAGCAGCTACAAATGGAGAAGCTGGGTATTTGCTACATAGATCTTGAAAGCTCAGATGTGTACATTTTGAGTGATTATTTTGATGACTGGTTTGCCCCGTTTGGGGAGGACTTCATATACATTTAAAGAAAGGCAAAGTTCAAACCATTGTTCCTTAACTCAGTGACTACCTTCTTTATTACAACAAGAGGGTGTTATATAAATACATGTAATTCCCTAAATAAGAAAGGAATGGCAAGATGTCTCTATTACAGATGGTGGATAGAATTAAGAACTCAAACTATTACATAGGCTTTATTTTAGTAATGACATGGAAAGAAGTCAGAATAAGTTCCTTGCTGAATGAGTGTTAACCATACAGCTTACACATTGCAGAATACGATTTTTTTTGATCCTCATAATATTAGATGGTGTTTTTGCACAGAATGCAAAAGATCTGACTCTCTCTCTCTCTCTGGTTTTGCAGATTGTGTAGTAGGCAGCCTGTCTTTTAATCCAAATCAGAAATGGCCCAGTATACATCCTCAACACAACTAACTGTTTCTAAAAAAGAAAAAAAGAAAGAAAAAAAAAAGACCATCTGGTAATTGTCTTTCTTTAGATCTTCCCTTAATTATGCTTTTAATTAAAGATGGTTCAAGGCATTGGACCACATGAAGGGCAGTAATTACAAATTACATTACAAACCCAACAGATGTAGCTCTATCTGCTGGGAAAAAGGTACCGGAATAAAATTTGACTAAACTTTAGGATAAATTAATCCGCTGCCTTGAGAACAGAAGCACATTTTTTATTATGCAGACTCTAGCCAGGATTTAAGTTCTCTGTCATGATTGTTTTCATATTTCTTTGACATCTATTGATTTGGAGGCAGCTGCAAGGCTTTGTCACAAGAGAGAAGAGCAGTCACAATATATTAGCTTGATGGCATAACTCGAATATGAGTAGGAAGGATAGAAACATGACAGGGCGTCACATGATCGGGTGATGGGCCTCCAACAAAATAAAGAAATTAATTTTTAATAGACGCTTTAAAATACCACAGCTAGTGTAACAGTGACGGAAACAACAGTGCTGTTAATTATCTAGCACTGGAGGGTCGGATCTTTATCCCAAAAGGATTTGAGGAGATGTGTTTTAATTTTCATTTAGGACTTATTTTTTGTAGTAAGTGAAAGTCACAAGGAGTAATCCTCATCATGAGAGATTTCCAAATCATCTAACTACCCTGTACCAAAGAATGAAGGTGTATTTAAAATATTAGGGAGACTGAGAAGGTTGAATGATGGTGGCATCACAGAATTTCTCTGCAAGAGCCTGGAAATAAATATACCATTTCACCCATAATTTGCTGAGAAAATAAACTATGAAATCTCAAACTGCATCAGTTTAAACCTCCTTTTTTAGTGTATGCAAACAAACAAAAAAGCAATAGCCATTGCAATAGGAGAAAGCACTATGTTCTCAAAGATTTTTCTGGGGCATTTCATCCCAGTAATCTGTGGTCACTGATGGGGCTATGTAAGCTATTTACAATGCATATTTTAGGATTGCAGGAATACACCAGCATGAACTGTTTGTAAATAGCCTGGTTTCAAGAAGCTGGCTGGTGCATTAGGAGGCGATCAAGAAATTACGGGTGTAAGGATTTACAAAAATCAAGTTCTGGTTCAGTGGATAAACACATAATTGAAAATCAAGAAACTGTTTTTTAAGACTACCTCCAGTTCAAAGTATGCACTTCTCCAGCGTTTTGCCAAAATCCTGTGCTAAACATATAATCTTGGAGTTTTAAGTATTTGAGCAGGTTTGGGCAAGATACCAGAACTATTGCAAGTGAGGCTGTTGGTTAAAAACAATCATTGCAGTTAATCTTGAATGTGAGGACAGAAGGAATCTATATGTCAGACACTTCATCAAATCACTATTGAGGGCTCTCTCTCTCTTTCTCTTTTTTGTAAGTTGGGCCATTTCTGTCACCTGTTAATCATCTTCATGGTCCCCCACCTCATCCATCCCCTTTGGAAATGCATGACAAAAGTCTGCAGAGTCTGAGTAACTTTGGGCTAGGTATTGTCTCACATTCAGGCTGAAATATGTTTATCAGAGCTGTAATGTGGATGGAAGGCCATCTTCAACACATCAAATCAGAAAGGGAAAACTTCGGGTGCCACCTTGCTCAGATTTTCCCATTCCTGCCTGCAATATTGAAACAGAAACACACGCAAAACATAGAAGTGGATACACACATAGATGCAAATGTAAACACCTACAGCATGAACAACACACACACATGCACAGTCACACAGTGTGCATCTTTCTTTCTTACACACAAGGCCAAAATCTTAAATCCTATTCCTGTCCTTTCTCAGGCAAAACTCCCAATGTGCGTTTTGCTCCAATATGCCCTGCAGGATTTGGGCCTTATCCAATAGGCCCCCAAGACACACACAGCACACGACAGACACAGAAATATTAATATAGACACATACCTCATGCACAAATACAGACACACATTCACACTTTCACACACACTTTATTAATAGTGTTACATTTTTTCATTCTGACTTGTGTTAACCACTATGTCTTCTAATCCATTTTCATTACCATTTCTGGGTATCATCCTGCTCTAACTGAAGAAATAAGAAAAACTCCTCGTCTGTGGGACAAAGGTGGGACCTCATGAGAGGTTAGTTATTCGGAAAGACCTCTTCAGATGTCCTTTAATCTTCAAGCCCAGTTTTTTTAGTAATATTATAATTTATGATTTCAAAATGTCAGCATCTGAATAAGTACTGTTATCTAAATATGGCATGGACTAGATTGTAGCCTGTATACTCACTTTATTTTACAATGGGTAAAATATTTGTTCCAATTTTAGGCCTGAATTCTGTCACCACCTTCAAGCTGTTTGTATAAAGATGGCTATGATGATAAAACTCCATATTTGAAATGCAGAATAACCTCATGTTTAAAGTCATCAATCTCTTTTAGCCTCATGTTATATCACATGAGGAATTCTAATTCCTCTTGGCCTTAATTGGTGTACTATGAAAATGGCATATCCTTTTGTGGAAAACTGATATATTTAGAATCACTGATGTAAATTATTTACAGGACATTATATACTATTGGATTGCTGAAACGCTCCTAGTCCTTCTTCATGGATACATGTATGTATATATTTACACACATGCACACACATCCCAAGCTCAAGAAACAAAAGTAATCAGCTTTAAATTGATAAATGCTAGGAAATTCAGAGTTAAGTTTGCTATACTACCTTAAGTCAGTCCTTTGTGATTAGGTAGTTTCCTATAATCCTTATCATTATGTATAGAAAAGTTACTTGGTAAACATGTTTACTAACTGTGTTGAAAAGTTATTTTTATTTTAGTGCTATTACTTATTACAAATTTTGCCTTTTTTCTGCTTACATAAGAGATTGTGAAATTTAAGTTCCTATTCAGAATTTTTCATCAGTTTCTTCAACAAATTATTGTTGGTCAGCAGGTCATTTGAAAACATCTCTTTGTGAACATTTATAATCAGTTCTGTGTTTGTCAGTTACATAAATCACATGGTCTGTGGGTAAAAACCTACATAGAATAGAATGTGTGTGTGTCTCTGTGTGTTTCCTCTACAGTGTTAACCACTACATTGGTGGTCTTTTAAAATTCCCTGTGAACAATAGAAAGAGAATATATTTTTTTGTTATAGAGGTTCAGAGCTAGATTCACAAAAGGGGTTAGGCACCTAACTGCCACATTAGGAACCTAAATCCCAGAATCAGGCCCTGCTGAGAATCACAAAATTGCCAAACACTGTAGGTGCTTAAACTTGCTTAGCTCTTAATGTTTTGCAGTAGAAGTTCTGTAGATGCCTATGTTGCTGCTTCTGCGCATGCGCACTGTATTTCCATGCCAGGTGTCTGGCTGCCTAAGCTTCAGAGTGATGCATGAGCTGGTCGAAGGTAGGCATTCCTCAATCTAACTCGCCTGCGGGGCCTGATCTGGTAAGCGTGCTCAGACTTCGCCCACAGGATTGGCCCCCTCATAGACGAGTACACACAAACCCGAGTTTGTTTATGAATCTAGGCCTCAATGTTCAGTGGAACACATGCTGCAGGACAAGAATTGGGCCAGTACTACATAACCACACACACACATGCGTACACACACACACAATTAGATATAGGTACAAATGTTTGTTTGTCTCTGTATAGTATATATTTATAGATTATGCATTTTAATAGACAGAGAGCCAAATTTTCTTCTCATATTCTCCAGGTGGCTCTCCAGAAGAAGCGCAGATCCTGAGTTGCGTGTTTCTTTCACGTATTCTGACCCATTTCCAAAACAAGCCATGTTTCAGACAAAACTATAGTCACTTTTCTCAAATTGTGAAGTTATTCTGATGTTAGTGGCTGAAACAGGTGTCTTTGCCCTTGATCTATATATAGTCACTTGATGGAAATACGAGGATGTGGCTCTTAATTAGCAGAGCACACTATGATTGACTGTGGAAGAAATTTAGGCTCTTGAGCCTCCTCAAATGTGCAGTCAGTAGAGAGCTCTCTGGTTACATTAACTATTACACATTTTTCCAGCTAAATCAGAGATCCAAAAGCAAAACCTAGCACTCAGGGACATCCTATGGATTTGTGACTGTCTCTGGAGGACTTAGAATCCTAAAATCAATGAATGGATTACACTGATCCATGAACGTAGATGTCTCATCTGTGACAGATACAGTATTGACGGTCTTCATTATACTCAATCATTTCAGATCATCATGCGGAGAAATACAATAGAATGACAAAAGAGTATTTTGTGGGGTGTGCAATACCTCTTAAGGAAGTGGAAGGTGTGTTATTGGATGAGGCAAAGCATGGACTGCAGGGATAAAATGCTGCAACCTATTGCAAAATGTCAGAGAAAACATTATATTTCTGGGCTACATTTATTTTGCAATAACATCTCACAAAATTCTGACTTAGTATCTGGGTGCAGAATATATAATTTCTTGGACACATAAATAACTTTCTATAACATATAAGTAACTTGCTTGATCCTGCAGTTTCACCTGTAAATAATTTATTCTTCATTGGCCCCTGTTCATCAAGGTACTTAAACACACATCTGTCTTTAAAATACATGACTAGTACCAATAATTCAATGTGAGAAATGCTGTGATCAGAGGAGTTAATGGGACTATTCACATAATTAAAACAATAGGCTCAGATTTAAGCTGATCTGTTTTTATAATGCTAAGTAGTTACTATGAGCAACAGAGTTCTGCACTTTAAGTAACAGAGTTCTTTTGGTTTTGAGACCTATTTATGTATGAATCATTTTTATAACTGATATAATTTAAAAAATAAAAATAGAAGTAAAGAACAGGAACTGGACAACTACAGAAGATTATGGTGAATCCAAGAACATCAATCAAAGATCCATACTGATTTACATAGTATATGGATAGAACCCTGGCCATGTTTGGTAAGAATTTGCATATAGAAAACTTGTCCAAAACCAGACCTACACATATATGTGAAAATCAAGAAGTACAAAACCATATGAGTGAAATTCTGGCCTCACTGAAGTTAGTGGGAGTTTTGTCATTGACCTCAGTGGGGACAGGATTTCACCCTTTAAGTTCTACTGCTCTGCTCAAAGGCAGAGATACTCAGTTAGATCCACAATCTGCATGTAGATGGAAGGCAGTGTGAGACATAGAGTTTGTTGTTGGGTGAGCAGGTTTTCCAAAAGAGAGAACTTGTTCTCAGGGATTTTTCAGGCGATCCCAGCATCCCAAGTGATTCCTCTGAGTCACATCTCGACTTCACTATTTAACCAAAAAGCTCCCCTCTCCTGCCAAGCTGTGACTATATATCTTATGATACCAACATAGTTGTTTAGAACCTTTGGCTACAGTTCATGCACAGGTATAACCCATATTTGTGAAAGACGTATCCGTTCCGGATTCTCACGTAGAAGAAGGTGTGATGGAGGATCTTACAGTACAGCATGTGCTGAAATTCTTGCATAGAAAGGATTTTGCAACAGCCTCGAAATTGATTCTTTTTCTTTTGCTGTTTTCAAACAAACCCCTAGCAATATTTCCTTTACATAGATATTTGGAAGGGTAATTAGCATCTATGTTATTTACAAGTCACTGAAGCACATGTCTGACACACGTTGAAGAAAGGATCTAAAACTAGGGACAAAATGTTGTGCTATTTGACTTTTTAATCACAAAAAATATAATGTAAAGAAATGTAGCTGATGTGAACAATGTGCTTTATTATAAACAAAGATGAAGAAACTCATTTAGCTAAATTTCAATCTCAGGCCGGCAGTTTGAATTTGAAAATAAGATTTAAATCTGAACAGTAAGAGAGTCAATGGGGGTGGGGGATGGGAAAGGAACACAGAAGAACAGAAAAAAATATGCAATAAAAATGGGGATTAACACAGCAAAGGCAGACAAGTGTAAAAGAAATATAGAGATATTTATATATATAAAAAGAAGAGATGGAATAAAGGAAGCAATCAGATGAAAAAAATAAATATGCTGCATATCTATATGGGACAACCACTTATACCAGCCTGGACGAGCATAGCATAGGCTTCCTTTGGCATACAAAATATTTTGTTTAAAACATTGATTCCTCCTTGGGCAAAAAAATTAGTTTAAATTAAAGGAGTAAAAGTGCACAAATGTCCACTAGTTTGGGAAGCATATAACTCTCCTAATCAGGCCCTGATCCTGCCATCTACCAACAGGCCCGTGTGGTTGTGTGCAACTCCAGTGACGTCAGTGGGACTCACGCCATTCATGTGGATAAGATTGCCGGATAGGTGCTCTGGGCGGTGAAATTCATAAAAATCTCAAACGGCACAAGGTTCACCCCTCCCCAATTTTAAATAAGTTGATGTTTAGTGATAGATTTTTCCTATCTTCATACTATGCTTCTAAACCCAGAGAGAGTAATTGTTTCTTATAGCCTGCTGATCATCTTTGAAGGCCACTTATTTGGGCCCTGATCCTGCAAAAACTTACACATGTATGAGGGGGATGGATAGCTCAGTAGTTTGAGCATTAGCCTGCTAAATGCAGGGTTATGAGCTCAACTCTTGAGGGGGCTATTTAGGGATGTGGGGTATTTAAAAAAAACAACAACAAAAAAACAACCCACAACTGTCAGGGACAGTAATTGGTCCTGTTAGTGAAGGCAGGGGACTGGACTTAATGACCTTTCAAGGTCCCTTCCAGTTCTATGAGATAGGTATATTTCCACATTTTTTTTTTATATTTTATTTTAACCGTATGCACAGTGAGTTCTCTCATTGAAGTCAATGGGGAATGTGTACTATACATAAAGGTAAACATATACTTAAGTCTTTGCAGGATCAGAGATTTGTACTGTAACTACATGCAAATAGCTGATTTTTTGTTTAGAAGTACTCATACATATTGAAATCAAATTATTGTAAAGGTAAAATTGAAGTTGCTATATTAATATGGATGATACAAATGAATGGGATTTAGATTGCTTTGATGTACTTGTTTGTGAATGGCTTTTATTTTATGTTATTTGAAATCATTTTATTTTATTGACATCAGGTACTGCAGAGCAGAAGTTAGTAACTCTCTAACAGGAGCTTGCTTAATACTAATATTTTGCATTAATAATGCACATTTTTCTTTCAACTGTTAATGACCAGTTTATAGACCAACTGCCAGTAAAATTTCATCTATAAATCTGCAGAAATGGATTTTTCTTTCAGCATCAAAAATCTTAGTCAATAGACTGCAGCAATTTTTTCCCCAATGGATTTTACCTCCAGTAATAATTAATGCATTAATTTTACACGTTTAAAATTTTGTTTCCCAGCAGAGCATAGCCATAAACATAAATGAACACATATAGGCTCTTTATTTCAGAACATATATGTTTATGTCTGTGTACAACTGGGTTGCTGGAAACTAGAAGTGAAAGGTTTATTCGTAACAGGCATAAACATTCCAAATATTAACATCATTTTGTATGTTGTATCAGTACAGATCAGATATAGCCAAAGAAGGTTTTAAAGCGCCAACACAGACAGTAAAGATTACTATGGAAGTACCATACATGCAGCAGCCACTATTCAAACCTTAACGTTCTGACCATATTCATGTTTTTCATTTGTAATCACATTATGGTTTAATCAGGCAAAAGGGGTCTCAAGTTGGGAAACCAAAAGCCGAGGCCAACAGAATTAGGACCTGATTCTGCAAGTGTTAGCCTATGAAAATTTTATTGTCTGAATAAAAACCTGCAAACAACACACGTATAAAGGAAATCATGATGGACAAAGGAATACACATGCAGTTCCGACAAAAAGAATCCCCTGCTTCTGTCTTGATTTGTCAGGTGATTTCATAAATTATTTTCCTTCATGTATGCAAAGCAACATGCACTAAAACAAGAGAGGGCATAAGAAAGAAAGCAGAATTACTCTTGAGATTCCCCAGCCCAGTAATGCCTTTCTATGGTACCAGTAAAAAGCAATGGTACTAATAAAACTAGGCTATAACTCCCGCTTTCAAAAGAGCAAATACATTCAATGAAATCCCTAATAGCTTCTGCCCTGAAGCCAGGTTCTTAACTTCATGATCACTTTTATTTAAGTTTCTTACACTTCAGCAAAATGCATCAGAGCCTGAAAAATTCATTTTGCAGGAGAAAGTCTGCTATGACTTGTTTTCTTTTTGTTTTTCACATTGTGGACATAGTAGAAGGCATTCCTGAAAGAAATATACTTTCACACAGTCAAGCTATATTTTTCACAGAGCAACAAAAGTTCACTGTAACTGCAATCTCATTGCAATTTGCATGTAACTTTCATACCGTTTCACTATATCCGAGTTTGCTGTTAGCAGATTCCACAATATATGTATTTTTATACACGGTGCCTCTAATATTGCCATATACCACATGCCATGAGATACTGGAATTGGTTAACAGTGATGTTGTTAGTGATTCTTCTGTACATTTAAATTGCAGATTGGTTAGTTGGGGCATACAGCTATTAGCTCCCCTCTCTCAGCCCCCCCATGCCAAAAAAGTTAACCTATTTTAAAAATCAGGTTTTTTTGAATATAAAGTAATAATTGTTGTTTGATTGACAAATAAATGATAATATTAAGAAATAACTAATATTGTCTGGACTTTTGAAATATCAGTATGCAATGGATTGGATTGGCTTGGAGTGCAGTTTAACCTCCTATGTTTCTAGAAATGTTAAGTTAGTTCACCAAAGAATAAGGATACTATGAGATAAATTGTGCTTTCTTAAAAATACCTGTAAAAATGCAGAACATTTGGAACCCCAAGAAACTCGGATTTTATTAATATGTTCTTCATCAATAGGTTTGTTATATTTTTTTCCCAAAGCCTTTTCGTTATTAGTGTCAAGTCTGCAAAAGATCAAAGTACAATTTGCTTATAAGAGAGTGACCCAGATTAAGTTGTGCCTGGCAAAGGGCATATAAAGAGACATAAAGGGAGGGAGTGATATCTCAGTGGTTTGAGCATTGGCCTGTTAAACCCAGGGTTGTAAGTTCAATCCTTGAAGGGGCCACTTAGGGATCTGGGCCAAAATCAGTACTTTGTCCTGCTAGTGAAGGCAGGGGGCTGGACTTGATGACTTTTCAAGGTCCCTTCCAGTTCTAGGAGATAGGATATCTCCATTAATTTTTTTTTAAAGTAAAATAAATACCTTTCTATGGGTTCATTTGGTGTTTGTTATCATTTTTCTCCTAGGGCTCTGATCCTGCTTTGTGCTGACTGTCTTGTGGTTCAGATGTGTTTTCTATTTATAGAATAGATCTCACAGTTCAGAAGAAGAAACTCTTCCTTCCATTTATTTGTTTTGTCGTCGCTGCTAGGAGCTCTAGTTATGGACCAATACACCATTGTGCAAACACAGAATAAAAGATGATTTGTACCCCAAAGAGCTTATAGTCTAGTTACACACACCTTGGAGCTGGATGTATAGGAGCAAAGAGGTGCTGTATACCTGTTTATATCCTTCCCAGAGCAGGGACCCTGGGAATGGATGAGGCCTGAGCTCCAGACCCCTACTTGCTGGCCATTGCAGCTGAATTGGTGTGGGGAACACTGTAATTTGTTGCAGATGGATGCCAGCAGCAAGTCACCGACCCTACTCCCTCAGGGACAGGAGGAAGCAGGGCAAGCATTGTGACTCAGCGATATGCCACTGAATCACATTGCCTACTGGGGATACACCTAGGGCAGTGGGTGCAGCTTATGCACCACCCTTTGCTCAGGATTGTGTCTGGTGTCAAAGTTTAGCTGTTAATAAAGCAATGCCTATGGTCATGGAGTATGATGGATGCCATCAATTATCTTTTGCCTAGGCGTGTTTGCAAGGGATAGTCCCTCTGACGTCAATGGGGCTCTCAAGGTCACAGGCTCATTGCTGGATTGGGGCTTAAATCAGTACCTTGATATGTGACATGATGTATGGAAACCTCTTATTGTCACAGGTGGAGCTAATGTTATGGATGAAAGAAGACTGGGTGGTAAATGGGACTAGTAAGGGGAATGAAAAACTTTACAGTTAGGGTCACCAGTTCAAATCCAGACATGGTTACCAAAGTCCATAGGCGTGCACAGCCCATTTCATTAGGGTGTGCACCCAGGGAGCCCCGCCCTAGCCCCGCCCCTGCCCTAGTCTCACCCCCATCCACTCCCTCCTACTTCCTGCCCCCTGATTTCCCCCCTCAAAACCCCCAACCCCCCCTGCTCCTTGTCCCTGACAACCCCCTCCTGGGACCCCTGCCCCTAACTGCCCCCCAGGACTCCACCCCCTACCTAAGCCTCCCTGCTCCTTGTCCCCTGACTGCCCCCCTAGGACCCTACCCCCTACCTGTCCCCTGACTGCCCCGACCCTTGTCCACACCACCGCCCCCAGACGGACCCCTGGGACTCCCATGCCTATCCAACTGCTCCCCACCCCCTGACAGGACCCCCAGAACTCCTGACTCATACAATCCCCTTGCTCCCTGCCTCCCCCAACCCCTCTCCACACCCCTGCCTCCTGACAGCCCCCCAGAACTTCTGACTCATCCAACCCCCCCAGTTCCTTGTCCCCTGACCACCCCCTCCAGAGACCCCCCACCCTAACTGCCCCCCCAGAACCCTCCTTGCTCCCTGTCCCCTGACTGCCCTGACCCCTATCCACCCTCCCACCCCCTGAGAGACCCCGGGACTCCCATGCCCCATCCAATCCCCCCTGCTCCCTGACTGCCCCCTCCAGAGACTCCCACCCCTAACCCCCCCGGATCCCACCCCCTATCCAACCCACCCTGTCCCTGACTGCTCCCACCCCTTATCCAACCCCCCTGGCCCTGGACCCCTTACCATGAGATGAGGCTCCTAGCCTCCCCGTGGAGCCAAATACTGCTCCGCGGGAGCGTGCAGCCCCGGCCCCCAGAGCACTGCGTGTGTGGCTCATGGGGAAGGAGGAAGGCGGGGGAGGGGCTGGCGGCTTGCAGTGCTCAGCCAGACACTCCAGCCTGGGAGCGCGGACCCCACGGCTTGCCGCACCAGGAAGTGGAGCCATTTGCCCACCCCTGCATTAGGGTGTGCCTGGGCACTCCCAGCACACCCCATGCACACGCCTATGCCAAAGTCTGATGGCTGTTTAGTGGCCAGTGTGAAATGAGCCGGTGGACTCAGTCTAGTCAACAGATTTCATATGGCAGAACTAACACTACATTTAGCTGATTATCACCCTGCTAGGCAGGCTGAGCAGAAAGGCCAAAGACTCAGTGGGCATGGAGGCCTAACTACCTCCCAGAACAGGGTTGAGGCAATGTGGGAGAAGTTTACGCTACTGATAGTGGGTAAACAGAAAACTCTAGTCTCCAGGGGTCCTGAATTTGTAAGCTCTTTGTGGCAGGGAGTGTCTCTGACCATGTGATTGTGAGCACAACAGGGCTCTGATCCTAGGAACTACTGCAGTAAATGAATGTTAAATTATAATAATGAGACATGGCTTTCAATAAAGCACCTTTCAGCATTTAAAATATATTTCTTTAAAAACTGGTGGTCAAGATGAGGGACTCGCTGGTAAGAAAGCACATTTAGAATGACCAAAGTACAGAACAGGTATCATCCCACAAAGATAACTTTTTTAAATGTAGAACAAAATAAAAAATGGGATTTAAACACACACAGAAAAAAACTCATTTGGTTTATGATACCGATCATAAATCATAAATACCAGCATGCACTGCTCTGTGATCATAAATCCAATCGTTCACAAATCATGAGTCAGGCATGCCCCAACAAATGTGATTGGCTTAACAATGAGGGGATTTAAAAAGAATAATAAATGTTGGGGTTCTTTTTTTTCTTCTAGTTATTTGAGCTTTTGTCCACAACCAAGGGCTAGAAATGAGGGCTTGAAGAATGAGAGCAAATACCACAAGACTCATGATAAAATTGTGAGAGATAGCAACACTAAGAATTGCTTTACTAAAGGATAGATTTTGGCTTCCGATACAATCCTAAGCAAGGGATGGAGGATAAGATGCTCTGCCCCAAAAGTAGCCTCAGTATTCATTGTGATTCAAGGACATACCTCTTAGCTGCAATGCCTCCCCTGCTTCCTCATTGCTCTGGTGGCAGTAGGGGTGGGAGGTGTTGGCCTATATCAGCAGAAAATAACTACCCTTTATGCCAACTCAGCTATGCAAGTAGTGGTGGAGCCAGGGCATACAGT
Organism: Trachemys scripta elegans; assembly: GCF_013100865.1. Taxonomy (NCBI): domain Eukaryota; kingdom Metazoa; phylum Chordata; order Testudines; family Emydidae; genus Trachemys; species Trachemys scripta. The sequence continues at coordinate 90,634,318 of NC_048301.1, forward strand.
GCCCACTTAATCCTGTGTGCCCATACTCAAAGGCCAGATATCCCACACAATTATCTAAGGAAGTTCTTACTCCCCTGTGTGGGTATATAGTCCTAGACACAATCTAGACCATGATACCTTTAATGGGGATATTTCTTATGAAATCTGAGGGCCATTTTGAAAAACCTAGTTAATCGTGATCCTGCAAACACTTAAACCCATGAAAAAAGCAACAGAGGGTCCTGTGGCACCTTTAAGACTAACAGAAGTATTGGGAGCATAAGCTTTCGTGGGTAAGAACCTCACTTCTTCAGACGCAAGTAATGGAAATCTCGGAGCCTCATTACTTGCATCTGAAGAAGTGAGGTTCTTACCCACGAAAGCTTATGCTTATGCTCCCTATACTTCTGTTAGTCTTAAAGGTGCCACAAGACCCTCTGTTGCTTTTTACAGATTCAGACTAACACGGCTACCCCTCTGATACTTAAACCCATGAGTAACTTTACCCCTGTGACCAGTCTCACGGAGCTCACACCTGCAAGGGTCTGCAGAATCAAGGTTCTAGAGGAATATGCCTTTTCTGCTCATAATGGACCTCTGATTCTGTTACCTTTGAAATCAACAGGAGCTTTGCCATTCACATCAAATAAAGTCCCAGGAGGATATTTATACCTTCATTCACATTTACTTTTATTATAGCATTGCTGCCTCCTGCCAAGAGAGTGGCATACGGGAGATAGAGGATAATGCATTATACTATGTTTTCCCATCACCTCCTCATCTCCCACAATGTAACCATTGTGTCCATTCTGTCTCGGTTAACTTTTAACATGCACATAAAAGGGAAAAAGTTTATCCAAACAAAACAGAAACAATAGACATTTATAACATTTTAAGTGTGTTTGGCACGTAATGAAAATTGCTTTTAAAGGGAGAGAAGTTCACATTAAATATAGTATTTGTTACTGCTCTTGTTTTAAACAGCAACAAAAATACCCAGCCCCACTGTAATTCAGAAGTGATACCTGTTGCTGGAGTGTGACAGCTAATTCTTGTCCATTTATGATGCTTTGTAATGCTTGGGTGCATAAATTAGTAGAGGCCACTTGTGTGCCGGGAATAGCCATATATGGACTGGAAAAGCATATGCTTTATTCATAAAAGCAAGTGGCACATTTTTGCTCAAAATGTAATATAAATAGTGCATGTTTCTTTTAATGAAATGATCTCTAATGACTGTTGGGAGACTTAACTTCTTCCCCAGATATAAACACTAGGAATTCAAATGTTCAGTAATATTTTGCAAAGTTAAAAATGAGTAAAGTGTACTACCCTTTTGAGAATAGTCAGATCTACCCTTCACTGATTTCACTACCAATATAAAATGGGAGAATTTTAGTGTGTGTGTGTGTGTGGATATTTCTTTCTTTATTTTTTTAAATTTACCCAGAATGTTTCATAAAGGTAATATCTTCCAATTATTTTTAGAAGTGGTTTTATGATCTGCAGTGCTCCTGCTCCAAGTACTCAAGATCTGAGGTCAGTGTGAAGATTTCCATTGATTTCTATAGGCTTTGAACTGGGACCGAAGTGCAAAAGAGCTTTAGAAACACCAACATCTATTATTAATTATTATTACTGAATAGATTAAATACATTTTTCTCATTTAAATCTGAATTTCCTTTTGATTAAAATGAGTGGATAACTCAAAGATCCAACTTCTAATAATTTCTACTATAAAAGGAGGAAGAATAAAGTGGGACACAGTGACCACAAGGAAATTAGAGTTTTAAGCGCAGAACTCTGGGGGCAGGAGGGTAAAAACACTAGGACAGTCGCAAAGACACAAAATACCTTCTTGAACTTTTGAATATCTTTGGGGAAACACATTTTTAGGGTTGTGGCGAGCTAAACCAGGCATAAAATTAAAATACCTCATATTTACCGATCCTGTTATCACAACACATGCCAAATTCACATTGAGTTGGCACTCACTTTAAAGAGTCAAGCACGTGGGTGCTACAGGCTCTGTCACAGAGCAATTTTCATCCTTTACAGAAGGTTTATACAGGGATCAATTGACCCCCTGAATAAATGAAGCCTTTTTGACTAGGAACAAAACACAACAGAGTGGTTTTAGGAGAGGAAGCAAAGAATAGCTGCCCCAGTTGAACCTATAACAGGTGAGTTTAAGCCGAGCCAATACATTTATTTATGTTATAGAGCACTTCTGATGCAAGCAACCAGGGACAATTCAAAGCAGTAAATTCACCAATACAAAACAAGTAAAAAACAAAACAACCTCGCTCAAGTACAGTAAAGCTACAATCAGCTACCTCTCCCTACTAGCTTAGCTTTGAAAATAAGCAAATGAGGACCCATTACGCCGAAGAATTCCACAGGCTGGGAGAATTTAATGATGTGGTCCAAATAAATATGGTATTTTTATAAATCCAGATAAAGCAGAATGCAAAGATAATCCATAGGGAGAGAACCAGTTGGGCATTAAAACGATCTGAAGAAAGACAATGACATAATATATAAACAATTAACACAAATTTTAAATCAATGCACTGTCACCCTAATAGCCAGTGAAGTCAGCTCGGATGGGTGTAATATGATGAGACAGTTTAATTCTTGTTATGACATTAGCTGCAGAATTTTACCACAGCTGAAAATGCTAGAGTGAGAAGAGTTTCCAATTATCAGTGTGATACGATACACAAGTTTAGATTAGACCAAAGCATGAACCACATCTCTTAATTGTGACAAGTTAACATGGGAGAAAGGCTGGAGAAGCTCCTGAGATGGTATTAGGAATTTTTCTTATAGCACATGGATGATATGCTTATATATATGATATGCTTATATATAAAGCCAAGAGGAGAGCTGAATCAATCCAAGGCAATTCTGTTTTCTCAGCATTAAGCTTCAAAAAATTAAAAGTCATCCAGGCTTGAATCTCAGATAGACAGGTAATAAGCCATGACAGCACTTCAATAGAGTCCACAGGAATAGGCAAGTAGATCAGGGTGTCATCCATATAAATATGATAATCAAACCCAAATCTCTGAATAATACCGCCAAGTGTGAGCATGTCAATATTAAAGGGAAGTGGGCTGTGAACAGAACCCTGAGGGACCTCAAAGTTTAATGGTATAATACCAGACAGCTAGCCGCCCAATGTGATGTAAAGTCTGCGTACCTTTGAAAGAGACGATTTAAGCTCTTTTTTTTAATGTAGTTCCCTGAGTTGGAAATGGGTCTACAATTCACGCATGTAAGGGGAGGCACCTTTCTCAAGGTGACAATATGATATGCTCAAGATTTTTTTTAACTTGCATTGGGTTGGTTTTTGGTCCCAGTTTGATTGCTAGCTACTCTTTTCAAAAATCTTACTAGAAGTTTTACTAATTGCTTGATGTCCAGTCAGAGTGTGCTGAGAGGAATAAGTGTGCAGAGCTGCCAACTTTCTCCATTACTTTTACCAGTGCCATGGAGGCAGCTGGAATCCCAGGAAGCGATAAAAAGGGATTTAGACTGGGGAACATCCAATTAAAACATTATATATGCTATGTTCTGTTTGCCTTTTTTTTCCCAATAAAATATTTGCAAAAATGGGGTCAGAATTTACCTTTAGTATTAAATCATAGTATAAAATCATTCGCAAATGTCCAAGGCTCTTGCTCTGGAAAATAATGTTGCTTTTGGACGGACGTTGTATTAGTTTGGCTCAGCTGGGAACATAAAGCCTGGAAGGGAAGAAGTAGATGAACTGGTAAAGAAATGAAAATTGGGTAAAGCGTATTTACAAGCTGAATATCCTTCACTAAAAAAGGCTTACCAGGCATTTTGCACAGAAATGAGCTATTACTTCCCTTTTACAAAAATCTTGTTCCCCTCTGTGAAATCCCCTGGTTCCAGATTCATGGATAAGATCCCAGAAAGTGCCACAGATCCCATGGCTTGCAGAGAAGGTAACGAGGCTTCTACTGTTTGTGATGTTGTATTGGGGGGTGTTTTCAGTGAACCAAGAATTACACAGAGCATTTCACTGAGGAAAAGAGCCTAAACTTTGTTTAAGAACTTATAAATTAAAAGTTATTTCTGTGCTGAGTGGCTCCCTGCAGCATGGGTGCATTTAGCACGGGAATCTTGTTTTAGGTCAACCTTAGTTTGTTTTGCAGCACACTTTAAATAGCAACTAATCTTTTAAAAAGTTGACCTGAAAAATCAATGTGTCAGACAATACCCCAAATACTACCCAGTACTTGATTGAAATGGTTGCCTTTTGGTCTAATGGGATTAACTATTGCATTCCCTCCTCCCCCAAAATAAATAAAATGTTCATAGTATGATACCACTTCTATTTTGAATACATTAGAGAGCAGTTCCATCAAGTCCAGTATTCTGCCTCTTTCAATGATTTTTTGTGGTTTCAGAGGGAGGCAATAATGCATTGGTCTAATTGTATGCTGGGTAAAAATTTTCTTTCTTGACCCGTCTGATGATTAGTTAAACCCCTAACCATAAGGCTTGATTACTCCTACCTTAGAATGCAAATTTATAAATTTATTATCAGTCACTTATTGTCCATTTCAGCCCCACACCACTAAACTTCAGCTACAGTACTTCATTTTGTGATTCTAAATTCTCTAAACAAGGGAAAAGATTTTTTCATTCCTTTTATGGAAATGCAAACCTACTCGTATTATGCCTTAAAAGATGTTTTTATCCAAAAATCTAGACAGCTGCCAACTTCCCTAAGTCCAAAACTATCATTACGTGTTTACTCTTAGACAGGGGATTTTTCTGACTCTTCCCTCCTGACCCAATGTTAAAGCCAAGTTGGTTTGAGATTGAAGATTCATTTATGTCTCCTTGGCAATTATCACTATTACTGCTCACAATCCTTCCCAATCTTTTTAAACATCCTGTTATTAAAGCCATTTGGCAAGCATTTAAAGCCCTAGATAAGTTAACCATGCACAAAATATCCCACTTTGGGGCAGAATCCAGCTATAAAAATAAATGGTTTACATTCTGAAGGCCATGGTTCAGGATGCGTATTCTTCATTTGTGAAGAGGGGTCATCATTACTGACAATAAAATTATCCAGGGTCTGATCCTCCCCCACTGAAGTCAGCAGCAAAATTCCTGTTGATTTCAATGGTGTATAACTGGGCCATTAATTAGGGAATTTGACATTCCACAAAGTTGCTTCAAAAGTATGTATAGTTCAAAAGTATAATTGGATACATTAAGATGATAGATAATAGATAAGATGAAAGAGATATCAGATTTGAAAACACATTATAAACTGGACAGTAGGAGGATCATTTTGTATAAATGAGGCGTAAAGCCTTTTAACGTTGCCATTCCACTTGCTTTTTGAAGGTGGAGAAGCTAAGCTTTAGAGTCTTACTTAAATATAAAATCTGCTCAGTTACAGAAGAACTAAGCGCAAACCAACACAGGATGGAAAAAGCTCTGGTCAGCAGCTGAGCTATAACATTATCGGGAATCTAATCCTGCAAACATTTGAGTCCAATAAGAGTCTTACATTAGTACAGTTACTCATGTGCATAAGTGTTGGAGAATCAAGCCCTCATTTTCCAGTTTCTGGTCTCCTGTAAAAACGTTTCCCTCAGGGGTACATGACCGAAACTTTTGTTATTTTTCTCTGACCTCCTTTTATACATTTATTAAAATGTGTTTTTTTAATCTTTTGGACTCAACCACAATCCTCAAAACATTTTTGGTCTTTTTACTAAAGAGACACACTAGGGGCTTTTTAACATTAGCTTATAAAAGTTTGCTCTTTACTCACCATTGTTTCCAATATCCTTTTGGGAATCTGAAAATAACATTTCCCCCCACCAATATTTTCCTTTCCCAATAGCCATTGTTTTCCCCCCTGATATTTCTTGCAGGCTGAAAATCACTTTCAGTGCAGAAGGCCAGCCCAAAGCCCTCTGCCCCATTTAAGTCACCCATAAGGCCTGCACAGGAAGACCACCAGGGGAGAGGCTACACGGGAATGCCTCCGCACGGCTACCATGGAAAGAGTCTCCATACCAGTCACACATAGCCCATCATGGAAAACCACAGTGGATGGGAAGCCAATGAAGAAGATGCAGGCCCATCTTTATGTGATCCATTGGCCTCAGTGTCCTGTGCAGCGGGACTATGGATGCTCTTTCATACTGATAGTTGGAATAGCAGCCACGGGAAAGCTGTGCATCTACCCTAGATTGTGGTGATGGGGGATTCCACTTCCCCAGCTGTTCTGGTCTCCAGCCATAGAGCTCTTGAGCGTTTGGGTTGGAGTGTAGTTCACAAACAGAACATGCAAGTATAGCACTTTGTTTCATTTACATTTGTTATCAGTGTCAGTGTAGGAATTTGTTAAAAGAAACTTCAACAGCTAAAAAAATATGGGAAGATTTTCAAAAGTGCTCAGAACTGGCCTAACTTTGCTCCTTTTGAAGTCCTTTTGTGCTTCAGAATCCCACCCTGTAGGTTTATAAAAGACAAGTTTCCTTATATAGTCGCTAAAAATAATACCATAAGATATTATTAGAACAGAAACAATTTTTTAAAAATCTAACGTAAGTTCCCACATTCATTCTGTTGGTACAGAAAAGGGCAACAAGAATGATTAGGGATATGGAACAGCTTCCGTATGAGGAGAGATTAAGACGACTGGGACTGTTCAATTTAGAAAAGAGACAACTAAGGGGGGATATGAGAGTGATCTACAAAATTATGATTGGTGTGAACAAAATAAATAAGGAAGTGTTATTTACTCCTTCTCATGACACAAGAACAAGGGGTCACCAAATGAAACTAATAGGCAGCATGTTTAAAAGAAAGAAAAGGAAGTATTTCTTCACATAACGCATAGTCAACCTGTGGAACTCTTTGCCAGAGGATGTTGTGAAGGCCAAGACTATAACAGGGTTCAAAAAAGAACTAAATACATTCATGGAAGAAAGGTCCATCAATGGCTATTAGCCAGGATGGGCAGGGATGGTGTCCCTAGCCTCTGTTTGCCAGAAGCTGGGAATGAAGATCACTTGATGATTACCTGTTCTGTCCTTTCCCTCTGAAGCACCTGTCATTGGCCACTGTCAGAAGACAGGATACTAGGCTAGATGGACCTTTGGTCTGACCTACTATGGCTGTTCTTATGTTTGCACTTAACAATTTATTCATCTCAAACCCTGAAAAGAGACTAATTAGTTGCACTTTTGTTTGTGGTTAGTTTCTGGCCAATTTCCCTTTAAGGACAGGCCTACAGTAGAGAAATTTCACCCAAAATTGAAACTGGTTTTAAAATGTTTGGAGCATAGCATAGACCAGACTTCAGACAGCCTGGGCTATAGTTACTAAACTACTTTCAAAGCCACTTTCAGCATCTTGGAAATGAAAGGGAGGGTGGGACTCTGAAGCAGGGCCGGCTCTGGCTTTTTTGCCTCCCCAGCGCGGCACGGGAGGGCGGCCGGAGCCCCAGGGGGAGGGCGGCGAGCCCCGGTCGGGGCTCCACTGTCCCCGGCGGCCAGAGCGCTGGGGGGAGGGCGGCGAGCCTGCCGCGGCTCCGCTGTTCCCGGCGGCCAGAGAGCCGGGGGGAGGGCAGCGAGCCTGCCGCGGCTCCACTGTCCCCGGCGGCCAGAGCGCCGGGGGGAGGGCGGCGAGCCTGCCTGGGGCTCTGCTCTCCCCGGCGGCGAGCCCCGGCTTTGGCCCCGTTCTCCCCGGCGGCTGGAGCCAGAGCACCACACTGCCCCCCTCCAGGTGCCGCCCCAAGCACAAGCTTGGTGGGCTGGTGCCTGGAGCCGGCCCTGCTCTGAAGGCCAAAACCCCATAGTTATATATTGAGGGAACATTTGCTGTTTTAAGGCTAAACATGGTTATTATAACCTGACCTATTCCCCCAGATTCTTTCCTGAAATGCTTTCTAGGTAGAGGGCAGGCAAACATTATTTTGTTTCTCTGATGTCCTGACCAAATTCCAAATAAAAAATCTGTTTAACCATTTCTGGTTTCTAAAAGGGGGTGGTTCTCATAATGTGGGGAAGATATTTTTTCAACAATTTTTCTGTTCATATATTAATTTTGTTTTTGTTTTTTCATTATTTTGGCAGTCTCTTCCTCCATCTTAGGCTTTTCAAATTCCAGATGACTGCTGAGCCCGGCTTCACCTATGGCTTTCCTCATACACAACTGGGCATGCGGAAAGCCAGGTTTGGAACGATATCCAGAATTGCAGGGAGGAGAAGGAAGATCTCAAGACTTTATCACTCCTGGCTTCAGAACAAGTAAGATGAGTCCTCCAAAATATTACCAGTCATGACCACTGAAGAACTGCCTATCAGCACCATGAATTCCACAGCCTGGCCCTTGGACATCTCATCACCCACCTCAAATTAACAGGAGAAAAGTGAAGCACCTCCTAAACTGTTACTTCTCTTATTTGTCCAGCTGATGCAAAATCTCAAACTCAACATTTGCCTCAGCAATGAAAGCTTTACCTTCAACATGAACGCTTAATTCTGCTGGCATGGAGCATGGGGGGGGGCTAATTTATGAGACAATCTTCACCAGCCAGCTAGTATTGCACTCTGATTAAGCTCCTGCTGCCAATGGGCCATTTCTTAGTTGTTGATTTCATTTTTTTTCCTTGTAGTTTCTTTAAATTGATTGGAATGAGTAGTACAAAAACCGTCATAATATTGAATGGACCCACAAATCCTCCAACCTACACCCCAGTGTCTATATTTACATTGGTTGGAATTGATGTGCACTAGAGTAAAAGGGAGGGCTGGGAGGGAAATGGTAACACTCAATGCAAGGTGTACCCACACTTTCAAGTTCCTCCCACCGTTTCTTGTAAACTTACAAGATTACTTGGCTTTCAGTGTCAGACAACACCACCCTCTCAGTCTTATCAGGTGACTTGTAGAAAGATTTTACACTTAAATAAACAGCACTTGACTGACTCAGTACATTAGTTTCAAGATGAACAGGCTGCTGTCTCTTACTCTGGCCTCTGTCAGTTTTCTTCATTACCTGCACTATACATCTCTGGAGGATAAGAAACTACTGCGCAGAAGTCGCTAATTTAGTTCCTGCAAATAAGAAAATAAGTCTGGATGCAAAATGCTGGTGCAATTTAGACAAGATGCACACAGAGGTTTGGTGACTAGTCTTAATTAGGCCATCTTTGTTTACATTTGCTGTTTATCAGCTAATTGGCATGGCAAGGTGTGAGTCACACAGCTTCCCTCTGGCATGAAATCAGTTTGTAGGAGAAAAACTGGGAGAACAAATGATCCCAATTATAAGAAAACCCACTGTGCTAATTATCATCCCAGGAAGGATGGAGCCTCCCAGCACCAATCTCTCTTGCTTCCCCTCCCCTCACTCACAGTCCCAGCAAGCTAGAGCTGCAGGCATAGTTCCTTCTGACCACAGGTATTTCTCAACTTCGAGTGGGGACCTCAACTTCTCCCCTTTGCCTCAGCTGGAGCAAAGGGAACATTTTCTGATCACGCACGTGGTGCCACAGAGCAATTCTCCAGAGGGGAGGCAGGTTTTACACCCTTGCCTTCCTTTGTTTTATTTTGGTGTGGATTGCAGCACAGCAACAACACAAAAAATCCATCACATCAGTCAATATTTGAATGCCTGTCGAAATCAAAGCATCAATATTTACTGTGTTGGAGCTGGATCCTCATAGCTTCACTGCTTGTATTAATTAAAAATAACACCAAAAACAGCTTTGATTTCTCCCCCCTTTTCTATTTTTTTTTTAGACCAGCTGTAACTTGGCCTCTTTCCTAGTCTATCCTTGTTCTATTTTCTTGGCACTTGCTTTCCATACATTTGTGTGTGTGTATCTGTGTGTGGGGGGAGGTGTTGAATCCTTTGCCCCCACACTCTTTTAAGCATTATCCCTATACACCGAGGGTCCCATGCACAGGAATGTTTCTTGGCTGCCCTTGAGTTGAATGATGATCCTGGACCCTTGGAAAAGCCACAAAGCTCAATGCTCTCTGTCTCCCTGTGTCTCTCTTGTCTTCCCTTCTTAGTAGGGGTAACAGATGGCTGAGGCTTTCACCAACAGTCCTGAACACATTGTCAATCCCAACTGAAAGTGAAATATTCAGTGGCATTTAAATTAAATAGACTCTAATGCTTCAGTAATATTAATTACGTTTTCATTCATCCCTGCCCTAATAAATCAACACATAAAGATAGGATGATCCTGTGCCTGGCAGCAAAGCAGGGCCATTCTGCCCTTTGTAAGGTTATACACACAATGCCCCCATTCTTATAGGGACATGATGGCCCCTTCAAACATCTGTGCTCAGCACCACTTGAAGGGAAGCCAAAATGGTAACATTTAAACTTTTCTTGTTCAATTTGTCCATGCAACAGGGCTTGATTCAACAAGAACTTCCAAGGAAAACTGTAAAACCGTATCAAGCTGGTGAAAACTTTTCACCATTTCTTTCATGGGGATATAGATTTATTTTAACAGCCCTAAAAACTAAGGCTAACAGCAAGCTCGCCATTCTCGTGGCAGAATTTGTTACCCCAGCATCAACCTTACAAAGGTGGAGGGAAGGGGGAAGGCTTGACGTGTTTGAAAAACTCACAATGTTGAGTTGAATTTCAGTATTTGGGGAGGCCACTCATTTTCTGTGAATGCCACAGGGGAAATAGACTCTCTACTTCACCACCAAGAGGGTTTTTCCCCCCTTCATTGCTATACATATGTAAAAGGAGGCTAATAAAACGGTTGAATAAAAGATCACTGCTAGTAAATCTTCAGGAGACAAAAACCTCCACTTGTGATGCTTCAAAGCTGCCCAGAGCTACCAGTTTACCCCAAAAGTCCCAACTCAATGCCTCTGATTGGAAAATAAAAAGCCTTGCGCATAAAAACTTCACTCCAATTGTTATGCAGTGAATGCAGCGTTTACATACAACAGCTTTACTTGACCAAATTACTCCCCAGTATACAAATGAAAATCTCTTCAGCGATACAATTTGGATCCTGCTGAAAAGTCCAGCTAGATAAGGTTGATAATGTTAAAAAATAAAATAAAATGACAAAACAGTGCCATAGCACATAAGTACATTACAGAAAGCAGGAAAAAACAGAACTGCTTGATGGGACAGTGGGAAAGTGTAATTCAATAATAACCTTAATCAAATAGTGTATGGAAATCAATTCTTTTTCCTAAAGTGGCTTGATTTCTCTTTGCAGATATCTCAAGGGCTTTATTCTGAGATTAATCTAAAATAACAATTGAGAAGATATTCACAGTGTGACACATGGTTGGAATTTAGAAAGCACGTGGTGACAGGCCCAATACTACATTCCTTGCACAATTAAAACTCTTATTAAAGTCAAGAGGCTTGATTCTGCATAGCCTTGCTCCTTGTGTAGTCCCACCTGTGGAAAGTGAGAGTCGCACCGCACCAGATCAGGATGGTTGTGGTCTATGCCCACTTTGCATTCATTTTATAAGGGTGCAATGACAACACCCCCCAGGTGCAAGGCAGAGAAGAATCATGTCAATTGATTTAATCTTTAGTTGTACAGGGAACGTAGGTTCAGTATTGTATGAGGTTATCAGCTATATGGACATGGAAACCTCCATTTTAACTGCCAAGATACTGATGCTGTGTTAGATCTGAGATATTAGCAGATGGAGGCTAGAGAGAGATGAAGAGAAAGAAAGGGTTAGAAAATGTTTAATAAGAGAAAAGATTGTTCTAATCTTTCCCTACTCATTTCTTAGATCCTTTTACTAGGACCAACTTTTCATATCAGAAGGATATATTGAACAAATCCACAAATAAAGTAAAATTTAGACGATATCTTCCAGTCTAATAGCGCTGAATCAGTCCAGAATGTGCATTTGTGGGCTTTTGATGCCCTTTCATGTGGTTAAAGGGTCTGGGCCTAATACACGACTGGCATGCACTAATAATAACCTATGCACAACAATAACTTAATGCACAACTTGCTATGGCCTATTAATATATCATGTTTTGTAGACAGAGCACAAGAAATTCTGGCTCGGAGCCCTTTTATTTTCTGAACTAAATAAGAAATTAGGTTAATCCTGTATGGGCAGTATCCCTCCCCTCATTCTATATTTTCAACTTCTTATTGATCTAATAAGAAGAGTGTAGTCTAGCAGTTGGGGTACAGGACTGGGGATAGAAACACTTGAGTTCTAATCCCAGGGCTGAAGTGCATACCCTGGAGCATGTCATTTAACTTCAGTTTCCCAGCTATAAAATGGGGGTTCCAATACTTATTTACCTGCATCAGAGGCCTGTTGGAATTAATTCAATAATGTCTGTAAAGCACTTTGAACGTTGAGGTGCTGCACACGTACTAAATATTAATGTCAATGGTCTTTCAGTTTGGTCAGACACCACAAGGATGATTAATAGAGAAGCCGGCACAAGGGGCTAAATGAAGTTTAATGTTATGCAAAAACATATTCTAAACTTTTCCCTTTCTTGGAAAATATTCAGTCCCAGCTCAGAGTTAAAGGGAGCTAAAACCACAAATAAATGTTGCATAATTATTTTATGTAGTGAGCTTGTGACCCGCAAGGGTATATGTTTGAAACTAGCTGGTATCTGTGAGGGAGAAAATGGGCCAGAGGAATTGTGGCATTAGAGGTTGTTTCTCCTTTCTTTTCTCCTTTTCCGTAGCTCTTTTCTCATTTCCCCTTTCATCTTCCCTTTTTCTCTTTCAGTTTCCTCTTCTCCCTTTGTTGCTGCTGCCCCATGAGTGGGAAGTTTTTGTTGTGGGAAGCAAGTCACCCCTTGAATAGCTCTCACATTGCTGAATGGTGGGGTTGATTTGTGACATCCCAGTGACACTATGTATGGGAGAAGGGTATAAAGTTAAACAGTGGGTGCTTACCTGTAAACATCTCTATAAAATACTGAAAGTCAGAAGAGAGACATTGGTTTGGGAATGAGGTTCCCTCTCTCAGTTGAGAGAGAGAGAAAAAAAAAACCTTACCAATGAGTATCATCTAATGGACAACTGGAATGCCCTGTAACACTGGTCTACAATTTTTGAGAAGTCGTCTGCTTCAGAGATAAAATGTGCTACTTATTATGTATTTTGATGTGCTGAATTCAAATATGACAATTAAAACAACGGATTGGCTACTGTTTCTAAGATATTTAAGTTTTTACATTTTATGTCTATGTATATTGTGTAGATAGTAGAGTTTTAATCATAAATTGTAAACCTAGGTCTTTTCATGTGTTTATGGTTGCTTTACATGATAATATTTCACCTGTCCTGTTTATGTAACACTTTAAAAATCAGCAAAAGGGTTATATAAATAAAATTGATTATGAAATAAAAGGCAAAAAACTATTATGTACATAGTTTAGTCCTACTCGGTGCTTCTTGGCTTGTCTCTTGTATTCATTAAATGGAGCATCTCTTGTCACTATCCAGCAATAGTCTGCAAGCATTGATGGGCTCCACTTGCCCTGATAGCGTTTCTCCATTGTTGCAATGTCCTGGTGAAATAGCTCGCCGTGCTCGTCGCTCACTGCTCCGCAGTTCGGTGGAAAAAAATCTAGATGAGAGTGCAAAAAATGTATCTTTAGTGACATGTTGCAACCAAGGCTTTTGTACGCCTTGAGTTGGTTTTCCACCAACAACCTGTAGTTGTCTGCCTTGTTGTTTCCGAGAAAATTTATTGCCACTAACTGGAAGGCTTTCCATGCCGTCTTTTCCTTGCCACGCAGTGCATGGTCAAATGTATCATCTGGAAGAAGTTCACGAATCTGAGGACCAACAAAGATACCTTCCTTTATCTTAGCTTCACTTAACCTTGGAAATTTTCCACGGAGGCACTTGAAAGCTGCTTGTGTTTTGTCAATGGCCTTGACAAAGTTCTTCATCAGACCCAGCTTGATGTGTAAGGGTGGTAACAAAATCTTCCTTGATTCAACAAGTGGTGGATGCTGAACTCTTTTCCTCCCAGGCTCCAATGACTGTCGGAGTGGCCAATCTTTCTTGATGTAGTGGGAATCTCTTGCACGACTATCCCATTCGCAGAGAAAACAGCAGTACTTTGTGTATCCAGTCTGCAGACCAAGCAAGAGAGCAACAACCTTCAAATCACCACAAAGCTGCCACTGATGTTGGTCATAGTTTATGCACCTCAAAAGTTGTTTCATGTTGTCATAGGTTTCCTTCATATGGACTGCATGACCAACTGGAATTGATGGCAAAACATTGCCATTATGCAGTAAAACAGCTTTAAGACTCGTCTTCGATGAATCAATGAACAGTCTCCACTCATCTGGATCGTGAACGATGTTGAGGGCTGCCATCACACCATTGATGTTGTTGCAGGCTACAAGATCACCTTCCATGAAGAAGAATGGGACAAGATCCTTTTGACGGTCACAGAACATGGAAACCCTAACATCACCTGCCAGGAGATTCCACTGCTGTAGTCTGGAGCCCAACAGCTCTGTCTTACTCTTGGGTAGTTCCAAATCCCTGACAAGGTCATTCAGTTCACCTTGTGTTATGAGGTGTGGTTCAGAGGAGGAGGATGGGAGAAAATGTGGGTCCTGTGACATTGATGGTTCAGGACCAGAAGTTTCATCCTTTTCCTCTTCCTCGTCTGACTCAAGTGAGAATGATTCTGGTGCATCAGGAACCGGCAGTCCTTCTCAGTGGGGTACAGGGCATATAGCTGATGGAATGTTTGGATAATGCACAGTCCACTTTTTCTTCTTTGACACACCTTTCCCAACTGGAGGCACCATGCAGAAGTAACAATTGCTGGTATGATCTGTTGGCTCTCTCCAAATCATTGGCACTGCAAAAGGCATAGATTTCCTTTTCCTGTTCAACCACTGGCGAAGATTTGTTGCACAAGTGTTGCAGCATATGTGTGGGGCCCACCTCTTGTCCTGATCTCCAATTTTGCAGCCAAAATAAAGGTGATAGGCTTTCTTAACTATAGTGGTTATACTGCGTTTTTGTGATGCAAAAGTCACTTCACCACAAACATAGCAGAAGTTATCTGCACTGTTCACACAAGTACGAGGCATCTCTGCTCACTTTGGCTAAACAGAAATGTGTCCCTTTGCAAAATCAAACACTGACAAATAAGAGAGCACAACACTGTATGATTTCTAGAGCTGATATAGGGCAATTTGTTCAGCAGAGTGATGTAAGCTTCATTATGATTGCATCATCCATGACTTCTAGGAATAACATCATGCAATTCATATCATGTATGATGCAATACCAGCTTCAGATTGCATCATTCATTGTTTTGCCTAAAAAGCAAGTACTGTCCAAACCCAGTCATAGATTTATTCATAGATCCAGTCAAAGATGTATTTTAGTCATTTCTGGTTTAAATTGAGATCCCTTCCATTTATAACTCACTTATCCTCCGCCATTCCCAAGTCAAGGGTCGTATATACTGACCCAATAGCATATCTTGAAAACTAGAGCCAATCAACAATTTTAAGCATCATTTTCGTTCTCAGTGACCCAGAATTAGTAAAGTTTGACTACATTTATTTCAGAAGCATTTTGGCTGTAGAGCAGTGTAATAAGCAAAGAGTTAGACTGCAAGACTAGGCAGTGACACCAGCTTCTCCTCTATTTGAAACAATGCCAAAATGGTCACCCTGTTGACAGAGAACTTGATTCATCTACAACTAACGGCATGAAAATATTTATTAAAAATGGGATGGGAGCCAAGCTTCCCTCCAACCCTCTGCCTCCAGTTTCAGGATTTGCCAGGCCAATGCTACACACTTAAATCTGCACAGGATACAAAGTACAATTTGTGGGACACTCTTGAGATTGCCTGTGAGTCTCAACTTTCATCTCTTATATACATTTATTACATTAGACAGGATGGCCCAGATTCTCTATTGTACTAAGCTTCTACTTGTCACAGCAGAGTGAGGGGTCTATCTGGAAGCTGGTTACGGTTCCCTGATTCTCAGGCTGGATCTGTATAGATCAGAGCAGCTGGAGGCAGAGGGGCTGTTTTACCTTCTGCCTGCTGACTAGGTATCTCAGGGACCATATGCCAACTGAAGAGAGCTGGAGTGTGCAGTGTTTTGGCCACACCCCACCCTGTCCCCTAAGCCAGGGCTGTGGAAAAGGTTTGGTGCAGGAGTTAACTATGTCACTCTGGCCACCTGAGAGCTCTCCTACACCTGCGGAATTCTCATCTGGACTGATCTGGCTGCTTTTTGGCTCCATTGCACTTTTCAGGTAGCACAAAGGGAATGGAAAGTAACTACAAATCTAGTTTGATATTTATGTACTGTATAGGTGGTTTAGCAGGGTAAGCTATACAGATGAACTCAGGAGACAAACTTTATCCATTGCATAGCTTTAGCAAACAAGAATGTTTTGTAAGGGTAATCTATTTTAATTTGTTCATACATAATTATCTTAAATCTTTTGATACAAAGGTTAGAAAGCGTTTAAAATACCTACCATTCAAAAATCAAAGGGTAATGTAGTTGCATGGTCACACTAACACAGTGTGGCTCTTTGTCCTCTAGTGGCTAGACAATTTATAAAATTTTATGAGTCTGTTACTTTCTACCGGCTAATGGAGCTAGGCTTTTAGCTCAGGTAGTAGAGGCTTGTGCTTTTTTTAGGTCCAGAAGTCCCATGTTCTCTCATCACTGGCAACCCAACCAGGGATGGTGTTACAAACAGCTAACAAATTGTTCAAATCCAAAAAACCCAACATGGATTCAGAATACAGACACTGATCCAGGTCCCTGAACCTTATCCTTCACCCGCGGAAGCTTCGCTGCACCACTCCTCAGATGGAAGTGGGAGAATCCTTGTGAGAGGCACAGACTGAGACCTTTGTGCAAATAGATAGGAAGAAATAGTCAATTAATCTCTAAACCAATAGAGACGATGTTGCCTGACCTCATGTAAATGACCCCCTGGAACACCAGCAGATGTTTGGGTTGTCGTCACATTCCTGGGGAAGCTGGTGATAAGTCACTGCTTGTCAAGCTCTTTTTTTCCTTTGATAACATCCAGGCAGTGCAGCCCACGGCACCTCTTCCCTCCACCCACCATCAGACTCCATGCACCATGATCTTGTACCTTATTGCTGTTGGGTACAGCAAGTGCACTTTCTGAGCAGTGCAGTGCCACACCAACCCTCATTGTTCCTCCCACTTATAGCTGTTCCTCTCTAGCTCCTTCTCCTGGAAGAAGGAAGAGTCATCTAGGCCTCCAGCCATAGGCAGATGCTTTCTCTTTGCTGTGGCATGTTTTAGACTCCTCCCCCTGCCCCACACCGCTCTGTTTCTCTCCCGTACCTATCATGTTCCTTCCTTCTTCCCACTCATTTGCATCATTGCAGCCTCTCTTAACTCATTCCATTGCCTTCCAGTTTTCTTGTGTGGAGTGCCAAAAGCAATTCTGTGGCACATTTCTGCCAGGCCCTACCTGCTAACTGCAGTCTTCCCAACCATTCTGCTTTTTGCAAAGATGCCTGTAGTTTGTATCACTCAGTATGTGTATGACAGGAAGTGCACTCCATGGAGTAATGATGCAGATTCTGATGGCCTGCACATGGAGTGCTTCTAATGTCCATCATCATCCCCTACGGAAGCAACAAACTCCTGCTAGCCTGCTAAGATGGCTGAAAGGCCTGGAAATCCATTTAAATCCATGGGGAGAGGGTCTGCATTGACCCATGTTTCACTTTGTGAGAAGTCCTGACCTAGCCTTTCTCCTATTCCAAATGAACCTGGGATGTTCAGAACTTGTCCAGTCACTGCCTGGAAAAAAAATCCTGTCTGGATAACACATGGGGTGCTAGACAAGATACTAAGTATTATTAATTATTATTATTATAAAGAAGTGTCCAGAGACCCCCAGCAAGACTGGGCTCCCATTGTCCCCTGAACTGTACAAACACATAGCGAGATATAGTCTCTGCCCTGTGAAGCTTACAATCTAAATAGATGAGACAGAACGGAAACAGCCCAGAGGAATGAAGTGTGATCTTGGCAAGTCACAACAGGCCAGTTCTAGAGCCAGGAATACAGCCCAGTTCCCAAGAGCTCCACCCGAATGCCCTATCCCCGTGCTGCATCTCCAGGGATTTTGCTAATAACCACTCTTCTGGCTAAAACAATAGGAAACCCAGCCATTTTTCTGGCTTTTTTCCTACAGTTTTATCCAAATAGTGGGGCTAATTCCATAATCCCTTCATACAGATTATTTTTTAATTCTGATAAATTGACTCCATGGCCCAGCAGGATTATGGACAAGGAGCTATTCCTCTTTTTGGTTCTGCATCTTGAACCATACAAAATTAGCCTTGTGTGTGACTGGGGCAAAAATTCTGTGGATTTTAATAAGTGCAATGTTGTTTCCTAGCACTGTGAAACCCATAGTTCATTTCTCCTGCCAGCACTGAAGAAGGCAGACCATTTTCACTAAAATGAGAGAACCTACAACATTACAAGACTACATTATTTGATGGCAGTACCCAGAAGGATACCATCTAATGTTAATGTTAAACTGTTATAGTGTCTATATTTAATCACAAACCGATGCAATCTGTTCTGGAATAGCAGAAGAATAGGTGGCAAGTAACCTGACAAACAGTAGATGGAGAATCTTTCATTGGATTTATCTCAAGATGTAAATTTGATAATATCTCTTTCTATGCTGCTCAAAATATTCTCCAGTACTTACGTTCACTAATTACATGTATGTTCCCGGGTAAGGCACTTTTCATTTTAAAGCAAAAAGGAATAACATTATCTACTTTCTTATGATTGAAGATTAAGGGTTCTATTCTAACAGTTTCAGTTGTCAACACAGAGCCCTCTGGTACTATGTTTCCTAGCTTCCCTATTGTAAAAGAACATGTCTGTGTAGATATTATTAATTTATCATTGCACAAAACAAAGTTTATGAATTCTTAATATTTAATGTTCTGTGATTTTAATAATAAAAAATTAAGACTGTACCTTACGTAATTTTTTTAACTCGGATTTTATTCTTCTCCCTGGTCCTTTTTGTTTCTATTCTGAGATGTGTTACCACATATTGACTTTAAAATACATCTAGAGTGTATATTGGAATGTAAATACTTAATCGCTACTCCAGTTTAACACAGGCACAAGGCTATAATAAAATTAGCTGCTACAAGGTTTCCAGCATATATGGAATGTGCTGGGTCGGATCCTCAAATTGGCATAGTGCTAATGAAATCAATGGAGCTATACTGAGTTACACCAGCTGAGGATCTGGCTTATTATGTTTAGAAAATACAAAAAGGTATGAATGGTTTCTTTCCTTTTATAAGGCTGCCAAACTCTCTTTACTTTCTATACTTAGATTGGTGAGTGGTTACACACTGGCCAAAACTTCTCTAAGGGCCTACGCTACTTCTGTCTGATTGAGGATTTGCTTGCATAAGAGTGACTTTTAAAAGTCTCTCTACACTGTGAAAGAGCAACATAACTTATTTGTTATTCAGCCTTTGCTTTTCCTAAGAACCACTTGGTAGATGTGGCAGTGATCCAGGTTTGTCATCTGGCTACTTAGAATAAATACAGTAGGGCCAGATCTTATGCAGATGAAAATATCAGTTGACTTCAATGGAGCTATGTGGATTTACCCATCTGAGAATCTGTCTCAGTTATATCTTAACTGAGTTATATATATAGTTATATACTTACAGTACATGATTTTGTTCCTGGAGGGTGCTTCATTCTAGATTTCAAGCACAGAACATGATTCATACACATTTCTTTACTTACATTTGTATTGTGTATCTGATCTGTCAGTAGCGTAATCAGAAGAATAATTAATGTTTGGTTGGAAATCTGAGGTCCCAACAGCTCATCCCAAAGAATGTTACTTGACAGACAATCCTGTACAATAGAGATTAAGAGACAAATCTGCAAATGTCGGGAGCCCAGGACTTCCTGCAAAAATGTGCACGCATGTTGGGTTCAGCTTCACTAGTACACCCTGCCTGCTTTGCACTGCTCTGGTGACACCCAGCAGTTGTAAACCCAGTACTGCGTCATCAGCAGGGTACAAAGCAGCTACAGTTTGACATGATTGCACATACAGATCATGTATTTATGCACGCAGATAGCCAGAAAATTATTTAACTGGTCATTTGCGCATACAAATTTCTGATTTGCATCTAATGCCCACGCTCAGCGATTTCATGAACATTTTTGTGTATGTCTCTTAAGGTTTGGACATCCTGCATTCAAAAGTAGCAGAGCTTATTAGGGGAGTTTTCAGATAACTAAAAGAAGAATAGAAAAGAAGCTTTCATTTAATTAAAGAATCTGGCATGTTTTTCAATTTAAGTAATAATACAGGAGGCAAATATTCTGCAACAAAAGACAAATAATGACAATTAGAACTGGAGGATTAATATCTTAAGCATTTTTTAACAAATCCAATGAGTATGGGAAACAAGGAAGATAAGCCAGAAGGGAAACTAAATGATGGCACTTATGACTTGATGGGATGATTATCACAAATGGAGCGTCATTATAGATCAAAATTCTTTCTATAGGAGAGAGAGAAAAAAAGGAAGTAGAGGTGCCACTATATCTACAAAATATATAGAAAACCATTAAAATAGGATATGGGGTAGCAAAGTAAGTGTAAGAGTGCAGGAGAAAGGAGAAACCACAGATAGCAGTAATTACTTTCCCTTAGGACTATAGGAGAATGAAAGTTCAAAATAATAAAAAGCTTTATAAACCACAGAATACTCCTGGGGGACTTTAACCATGCAGACATGTATTGGGTGACAAATACAGCTAAGAAGGCGCTTCAAAGAGATTCCCAAGCAATACAGAGGGTACCCTTGTGATCCAGAAAGCAGAGAATGTAACTGGATGTGAACCTTCCAGGGTCTCTATCTTACCTTTAGGGAGGAAATAATAATGTCAGGGTCATAGAAAATCTTGGTGCTAGTGAGAATGAAATATCTGAATTCAGCACACTAAAGCATGGGTTCTTAGAACAGAACAGTATGAGGGTATTGGCTTTCAGGTAAGCAAGTTCTGGGGATTAAGACACCAAGAGCTGGCCCACCCTTTTCCAATGAAGAAACCCAAGCTTACAGAAGCTAGAGAATACTTTGTGAGGTTGACCTTGCAGAAATCCCTGAGAATCATCTCTGATGAAGCAGAGGTTTAGGGAACCATGGAATTTGGAGAAAATGAAGTCTCTAATATTTTTGGGAGTCACCAGATGAATGTGTGGGCAATTAGATCTTGGAGGAAATGCTGTGTTATAGTTGAGATTACGTTCCTTAGGCTTGGTCTACACTAAACCCCCAAATCGAACTAAGGTACGCAACTTCAGCTATATGAATAACGTAGCTGAAGTTCGAAGTACCTTAGTTCGAACTTACCTCGGTCCAGACGCGGCAGGCAGGCTCCCCCGTCGACTCCGCGGTACTCCTCTCGCCGAGCTGGAGTACCGCAGTCGACGGCGAGCACTTCCGGGTTCGACTTATCGCGTCCAGACAAGACGCGATAAGTCGAACCCAGAAGTTCGATTGCCAGCCGCCAAACTAGCGGCTGGGTATAGACGTACCCTTATAGAAGTTGACATATTACCAATAATGTTCATATGCTCTGCCTGAGTCTCTTTCTGACTACACTGATTCTGCACAGCTGCTGCCTAAAGCTGATACCCATAAAAGTAAAAACACAGCCTAGCACCAGAAGCTTTGAAAGCGTAGAAAGAGCCTAATGAAGAAAAAGCCTTGCTGCTCTACCACCAAAGCTACAAAGAATGACCTTGCACCTACAGAAATACAATATTTTAGTGAAACACAAATTAAGAAAGAATACACCAGTCACTGACACTTTAAGCAGATTTTTTTCTGGCAGGACACGGCAATATGGTGGCGCTGTTTGAAACATGATATGGGGCAAGAAGATAGTGTATTAAGGGTCCAGTGCTGCTCCCACTGAAGTCAATGGCAAGACTCTCATTGATTTCAATAGTGAAGAAACAAGAAACAGAGTCATGGACAGTCAATAATAAATGAAGACATAAATTCATCAATTGATAGAATGCAGGTAAATGGATACTTGGAACAGCAGAATGAAGACATAAATTCATCAATTGATAGAATGCAGGTAAATGGATACTTGGAACAGCAGAATATGTACCTTTCTGGATCACCCACATCCCAATGTCTTATGGTAATTATTAGGATGATCATTTACTGAACCATTAGCAATTATTTCTGAAGTCATAGAGAACTGGGCAGGTACCAGAAATCTGCAATAAAGCAAATGTTGTTTATACTGTCAAAAAAGGTGAGGAGAAAAAACATAACCCAGGTGCTTCCCATCCAATAACGCTAACTTCAATAGTAAATGATCTTATTTCAATATGTTCAGAAGTATCTGAAAGATGTCAATACCAATGTTAGGGCTGTACAAGGGTTAATGAGAGTTGCTGGGTGCTAAGCACTTTTGAAAATCACACCATTTATTTAGGAGCACAATTTAGTCTCCTGTTTTTGAAAATTTTGGCCTTAAAACCAGGTTCAACAAAACACTCAAAGCTATTCTGTAGGAAACATTCTGCTTTGGCAAGGGGACATGCAAGATGGCCTACTGTGTCAGGTAATCTTTCTGATTTCCATAGCCGTATGATCTCACGTATAAGCCAGCCAAACAATAGTCAGCTATATATCAAAATGGCAACTCTTTATTATATAGAGTAACTTTTAACTAGCTTACTGAACATGCTTTATGATGGGAGAAAGCTTGTGAGTAGATTTTTGCTTACTCAGGATGCTGCAGGTGGGGTAACACTGTTTTGCAGAGATGACTACCAGAGTATGCATTCCCTTGTGTAGTGCCTTCAATCTGATCACAGGTTCTATTAGCGGCAGAGTAGTTTGAGAGAGAGAGCTGCCGATCCCTTTCACTCTGCCTGAGATTTTAAGTGTGAACTAAATTGCTGTCAGAGGAAGAAAGGTCTCAGGGAATAATTACAAGGAAGACAGTAGTGATGCTGCAACCCAGGCAGTCATCATTTGATATATAGCAAATCACTTTCCACCTTTTGAAACTATCAGGCTTCATTTCCTTGCATTGCTGTTATTCCAGTCTGCAACAGAATAGCTACCGCTCAGGCTATGAGGGCGAACATACTAATTGGTTATAGATACTACGGCACAGGATTTCCCCCTCACACCTACACTATGCATTTTGCAAGTCAAGGTATTCAGTTCTTCCCCTCCTCTCATCCTGTTGCAGGATAATCCCCAATTTGTTGTTGAATTCTATGTTGCAGGTGATTTGAGTTGTTACAATGCAATTCATAGGAAGAAATCTCTGCAAAAAAAAAAAAGAGTAAAAGCTGATGAAATGAGCAAAGAACACATTTCCTTGTAATTAAACCAGAAGAAAAAACTTTCACCTAAATCAAACAGCCTGTGAGAGTAAAACTCCACCACCAAAGTGTAAACCAGGGCCCTCCAGCTCTTTAAAATGAGCATCAGTTACTTGAATAACTGGGGGAGTAATTTTTCCACATTCCTGAAGTTCTTATAGCATTTTTCTGCTCCAGTAAATGGCTGCACTGCCTGCCATATACAGTAACTTTTGATTTTAGAGACTCCCCCCACCCACACAGAGCGAGACTAAAGTTTGTCAATTCAATGCGTAGCCCTGAATATGACTAGCGGCAATGCAGATCCAAATTTAGTGGAAGCAGGCTGGTAATGTATTGTCTCCTGGCCCTCCACAGGCAAACCAGTATTGAACCCACATCCAATAAATATCACATTACAGGAGGTTGCTAGTTTAATTTAAAGACACAAAAAAACCTTAACGTTGAGCTTCAAGAGTCTGAAACAAGTTAAAGTTTCTTGAGACTGTCATGACATTTACTGTCAGATAAAATTTTGGATTAAAAATATAAGTGTGACTTTTTCTTGGAACTGCCTTTTAAATCAAGCTGGATCCTTTAATTGCAAAGCTTGGTGAAAGCAGCATTGTAATGTGCAGAGGGCCTGTGTAATGCATGTACAGATTTAGTTAGAGGTAGTGAACCCTCACCTCCCATCCAATGAAGCATTAGCACCACCAGTTGGTCATCAAGCTTGAATAACACCCAGTCTAAACTGTACTAATAATACCAGAGCTTTGCTTAATCTCTCAAGAGTAATGTGTCATGTAGTCCTGCTATATGGAACATGTTTAGTTAACTTTAGGTTGAATGAAGGCACATTAAAATTTCATGGGTTCAATTTTTTATCTGAGAATGTTAAGATTCTATCTAATCTAATCTAGCTATCTAGATATTTAGAACACGCTAATCCTAGGAGCTGAAAGTCTGAAGTTACATACACAACAAGAAGACTTTTTCAAACAAATTATTCTTACTGAATTTGAAGCACAGTATTATTTACAGAGAGGAGGGGCTTTATTAAGTTCCAGGTTCACAGCACACTCATATTTTTCATCTTATTGATGAAGAAGGTCCAGTACCACTACTATTTTGGACTTATATAGTACCTTTGATCCAAGGATCACAAACACTTTACAAACATAGGAAACAAAGGCAGAGAGATTCTGGGTCTGATTTTCAGTTATCAGATCAGCATATTGGCATGCCAAAGAGATTTTGTGCATGTGCATGTGCTAGACAGCCATGGGCATGCACAATACTCTTGATTTGCATATACAAATTAAAGTGCATGCATTGCTAGACAGATGTGTACACCTGGTTACCAAAAGGTCCATTTACCTTTCTTATTTCTAAAATGTATGAAAAGTTTTGTATGAGCTGGACAAAATTTCCCCTTGCTCTCTTTCTGTATTTATTATGTAGAAATTTCAAGGTCTGATTCTTATTTATGCTAAGGTCTCTTTACTCCACTGGCATTTTACAGTGGCCACAACGTAGGCATAATTTATATTTACATCCACTTTAAGACCCCTTTATATTGTTAGAGTGGTGCAAAAGGGCCTTACGCTAACTGGGAATCATGCCCACTGTCTTCAATGTGCTTTAAATATTATTTAATCAATCTGTCTAAACTACTTGAAACTGAAAAACTTTCAGAGATAACTTGATATGACATTCTACACTTTGTAACAGAGATAACTGTTTGCAAGCAAAATCTATACACATGATGCACTGAACTACTGCTCTGCTTTTGCAGGAAAATATAAAATTTAAAAGCAACAACAACAATTGATACAGACCCTAAATTCCAACAGGAACAAAGGAAGAAAATGCCATAAGGCACCAGTCTGATATGTCCAATGAGGGCTCTTTAATGTGTTGCACACACCCCTTCAAATCCCATCCTTACTGTTCTCCCTATTTTGGAAGGGACATCATAATTTTATTTGAGGTTAGTGAAACTACTCCATCATGACAATATTGTACATCACAGAACCAGTGGAACACCAGGCCTCCGAAACTTTGAGTTCATTAATACTTATGAGTTATTCTCTGTACTACTGTAGCGTGCAACGGTCCCAAACAACTGGGGCCCCACTGTGCTAAGGACTGTACAAACACTTGGTAAGAGACACCCTCTTCCCGAAAGAGCTTACAGTCAAAGGCCCCGATCCTGCAATTCACGTGCACCGCTACTGTGTCTGTGCAGAGCCCATTGTGGGACAGCAGACTGTAGGACTGAGTCCTAAACAGACACTACAGACAAAGAGTAGAAGAAAGGCAATACTATAATCTCACTGCTCGGGACTTATTCTTTACATTGGAAAAGTAGTTTGAAATTGGAAAAAAAAAAGCTATTTAACACTTTTGTCTTGTTCTTTATAAAACAATGTACAATCATTTCCCCCCCCAGACTTTTTTGAATTTAAATATGTTCAGATGTAGACTTTACAATAAGCTGATTTTTGTCTTTATCTTGAGTTTACTTCCTGTTCTTTAGTCCCAATGACCTTCATTTGAGAATATTTGTTTCCAAATTTAATGCAGCAGTTGAATACAAGCAATGACTGATATTATCATATAGTAAATTAGCTTCATGGGTTACAGATTATAGCATAAACTAAACTGTAAAATTTGACTTCAGGCTCGATCCTGAAAACATTTACATAGATGAGTAAGTTTACTCATGTGTGTAGTTCCACTGAGTTCAATGGGACTGTCCATATGAGTAAAATTATCTCACTTAAATAAGTGGTTGAAATGTTCAAGTCCTGTGTTTGTTGAATGTAGAGGGTAAATGTTTTCTTTCAAGAGCTTATTAATAGGAAAAAATTATCCAGCTCACTGCTGTGTTATTTCTCATGTCTTTACAATGCTCAGATATCATATCGTTTTTGTACCCTCGTTCTCATCTAAACGGGATCTTTGAAAAGGATGAGTAGTTGCCAGGGTTGTGTAGCATTCAGAAGTGTAGCTTAGATGGTAAATACTATATGCTGCTGTAAGAACATTTGAATGGTAATACTCAAGCAATTACTTTCCTTTCAAGATCATTAAACACAAATCTGACTTGTATTTTAATAGGACTGCCAATGTATTTAATGGGGGGCAGTAAAGGGTAGTTTTTTTTCTAATGGATGAATGTTTATATTATTATCCATTCTGCAAGACCACATTAGGAGGAGACTGTATAACGCTCATGTCTTTTGCCTCACTCCTTTTCAACCTAGTATTACAGTTTTTAATCTGTCCCTCATCTTTACAGCATTTATACAAAACTGTATTTACAACAAAAACCATGAGATGATAAAGAAAGATCAAATACTTTTGTGCTTAAAACAATTTACAATGTAGAATCCAAGTATATGTCCCCCCGCTCCCCATCAGTAAAAATTTAGGTGAATTCTGTGCTTGGAAAAGTGATGTGGTGACAACCTGGGAAACTGAAGTCTTCTATATAACCATAGAAGAAGTACTATATGGTTAGCGGCAATGCAAGCTTCTCCACATCCTCTTACACGCATGTCTCAGCTTTGTTCTGAAGAGAGACAATCGCTGCAGTTGGAGGGTATTTCAGACAATCGGCTATGGGCATTTTTTTCTGAAACTGCCAGAAAGTGTGCCAGTTAATACACCTTGTGGTGTGTATATTTGGTACTGGACTGAGATCAGCAGCTAATTTTTCATTGGCCACTAAACCACCATTACACATGGGAATAACTTTTGGACACAAGTGACCTAAACTTTATTTGACCCAAATGTTCTAGCAGTAAAACACTCTATATTCTAATAGCAACTTCATGAACCCTGCAGTCAATCCTTCATTCTCAGCTACCTTTATTTTATATTACTAACATCCATTCGTCATAGTGAAACTTAACTATGTATTTTAATCATCTACTGGAGAGCTAACACTATATTGCAGGACAGGAAGTTACGTTAGCACTGAGAAGCTTCAATCTTACAATCACAAGAACAAGCAAACAATATGTGGATTTTGTTTTCACTTCCCACCCACTCCTCTAATAATAATATAGATGAAAGTGGTATGCAGGGATGGTACATATGATATCATTATAAATCCACAAGTATTACCTTGCATAATATGTAGTATTTAAAAATCTTGACACACACACACACACACACACACACACACTTTTCCCATTCCCTTCAAAGGATGTGTTGGCCCATAATTCAGGGAAAATTTAGCCATTGAAATTGTGCAGTGTCATCACTTTTACTAAAATTTTGAGATTTAGAAATGCTTTCCTCTAAATTAATCACCTCCTCTCTAGAGCTTTGTCTGAATTTATTTATAGAGTTCTATGCTTTGTAATTCCATCTATCTCAATACCTGGGTGCCACTGAACCACACAAATCCCCACTAGAAGCATTTAGATGTAAGAATCTTGATCTCTCTCAGTTGTGCACATTATTATGTATACAAGCCGCTGAGTGTGTGTGAGTTGGGTGTGTTTTTACATCTGTATTGAAAAACCAGTTTATTCTGCAACAGATGACAGGAAAGTGACTATAAAATGTAGTGCTGGAAAGCAGCCTTAGATGTAATATGAAAAAAGGTAGACGGTTTGCTATTACTTTGTATTCTAAAGAACAACAAATCATACTAGGAATTGCTCAGGGGCCCAATTCACAAACAGAAAAAGTCAGAGAAATGAATGCAACTGAGGCATAGAATCCTCAATTCTTGCCTCCACTAGCTGGTGTCAAAGCTGCTCTGAAGCTGATACTACAGGCTTTGAACAACTTAGAACTCCCCTCCATTCCAATGGTGTTTTGGGGCTAGGGCAGTGGTCCCCAATGCAGTGCCCACGGGTGCCATGGTGCCCGCCAGGGCATTTATGTGCGCCAGCCTAGTGCCCAGCAGGGGAGAGAAGCCTCAGCCATGCACCTGACGGGGACAGAGAACTCCGGGGCTGCAGGCGCCGGTGTTCTCTGTCCTTGGAAGGCGTGGGGCCTGCCTAGTGCCCAGCAGGGGAGAGAAGCCGGGGCCCCGCGCCTGCTGGGGACAGAGAACTCCGGGGCTGCAGGCGCTGGTGTTCTCTGTCCTCGTGGCTTCTCTCCGGCTTCTCTCTTCTCTCTGGATTCATATATTATGTAATATTAAATATGATGGGTTTTGTATTATTTAAAGTACAAATACAAAATAAGCCTTGAAAAATTGTTGGCGCCCACCACACTCTTCTGAAAACATGAATGTGCTACTGGCCTCAAAAAGGTTGGGGATCATTGGGCTAGGGGATATGCATTATGATGTGCCAATGGTGAGTAGTCACCACGAGGCCATACACAGTGGGTGGCTATATCCCCTGCCACACCCACAATTGTCCCTCCTGCACATCTGTGCTGAGAGCTCTCCTGGTTAGCAGAGGATTGTCAGACTTTCTGTTTCACACCTAGCATTTCAATTATGGTTAAGGCACTGTGCACCCATAGAGAGGGGCAAATCATTTGGCCCACAATGTGCAGTGATTATGATACAAACCAGAATAATATCTATGATAAATACATATGCCAGTAACACATGAATTAATATAATTTCTTATGTTAGAAATAATCTGTGTCATCCTAATCACATTTCACTACTTGGTCTTAGAGTTTTTCAGAAGTGAAAACATGGGCAAAGTGTAGGTTCTAATCTGTTTTCCTGTTCTCCATTTACAAGGTAACATTTCGAAACAAGGAAAACTGGCTGAACAATTACATTTAGAGAAGAACAAGTGGGTACTGTGAGTTACTTTTCCACTGTGTTCTTGTGGCTGTCACAATGCAGTGAGATTGTATTTCATAAGGACATCTCCCCTTTCCCCTGCACGCCTAATGACCATGCCCTCTATTGGGAGCACCACAAAAGTGTTTTCCCTTAGTCCATGTCTAGTTTTTGCTCTCACCTGAATCCTTTCTGCATGTCATGAGCCTGCAGAAATCTTCAATAGTCTGGAACATGCCCACTGAGTCCTAAAACCTCAACCTGAGAACACATATGGATCCAAGGATATATAGTTCTCCTCACCTACCCAACAAGCACCAGTAGAGCTCCTGCTGCTTTATGCTCCTACCCCACAGAGGGTTTTAGACAGTCTTTGTTGTAGACCCTCTTGCCAAGACTTTACCCACTGTCAGGCCATCACGTACAGCCCCCAGCTAAAACCTCTCCAGCACATTATCAACGATCTACAACCTATCCTGGAAAACGATCCCTCACTCTCACAGACCCTGGGAGGCAGGCCAGTCCTCGCTTACAGACAGCCCCCCAACATGAAGCAAATACTCACCAGCAACTACACACCATACCAAAGAAACACCAACCCAGGAACCAATCCCTGTAGCAAACCTCGTTGCCTACTCTGTCCCCATATCTACTTTGGCGACACCATCAGAGGACCCAACCACATCAGCCACACCATCAAGGGCTCATTTACCTGCACGTCTACTAATGTTATATATACCATCATGTGCCAGCAATGCTCCTCTGCCATGTAGATTGGCCAAACCAGACAGTCCCTCTGCAAAAGAATAAATGGACACAAATCGGACATCAGGAATGGTAACATACAAAAAACCAGTAGGTGAACACTTCCATCTCCCTGGACATTCTATAACAGATTTAAAAGTCACTATTCTTGCACAAAAAAACTTCAGAAACAGACTTCAAAGAGAAACAGCAGAACTAAAATTCATTTGCAAATTTAACACCATTAATCTGGGCTTGAATAGGGACTGGGAGTGGCTGGCTCATTACAGAAGCAGCTTTTTCTCTCCTGGAATTGACACCTCCTCATCTTTTTATAAGCTTATTATTGGGAGTGGACTACATCCACCCTGATTGAATTGGCCCTGTCAACACTGGTTCTTCACTTGTGAGGTAACTCCCTTCTCTTCATGTGTCATTATATAATGCCTACATCTGTAACTTTCACTCCATGTATCTGACGAAATGAGGTTTTTTTACCCACGAAAGCTTATGCCCAAATAAATCTGTTAGTCTTTAAGGTGCCACTGGACTCCTTGTTGTTTTTCTAGACAAATTGGAGGATTGGGTCAAAAGAAATCTGATGAGGTTCAACAAGGACAAGTGGAGAATGGAAGAATCCCGTGCACCGCCACAGGCTGGGGACCGACTGGCTAAGCAGCAGTTCTGCAGAAAAGGACCCGGGGATTACAGTGGACGAGAAGCTGGTTATGAGTCAGCAATGTGCCCTTGTTGCCAAGAAGACTAATGGCACATTGGGCTGCATTAGTTGAGCATTGCCAACAGATCGAGGGAAGTGCTTATTCCCCTCTATTCGGCACTGGTGAGGCCACATGTCGAGTACTGCATCCAGTTTTGGGCCCCCCACTACAGAAAGGATATGGACAACTTGGAGAGAGTCCAGTGGAGGGCAACAAAAATGATCAGGGGGTTGGGGCACATGACTTACGAGGAGAGGCTGAGGGAACTGGGCTTGTTTAGTCTGCAGAAGAGAAGAATGTGTGTGTGTGTGGGGGAGATTTGATAGCAGCCTTCAACTACTACCGAGCTAGGCTGTTCTCAGTGGTGGCAGATGACAGAACAAGGAGCAATGGTCTCAAGTTGCAGTGTGGGAGGTCTAGGTTAGATATTAGGAAACACTATTTCACTAGGAGGGTGGTGACGCACTGGAATGGGTTACCTAGGGAGGTGGTGGAATCTCCATCCTTAGAGGTTTTTAATGCCCATCTTGACAAAGCCCTGGCTGGGATGATTTAGTTGGTGTTGGTCCTGCTTTGAGCAGGGGATTGGACTAGATGACCTCCTGAGGTCTCTTCTAACCCTAATCTTCTATGATTCTATGATTCTAAGACAGTACTAATGTGTTTACACGTGGCCTTGGTGTAGCGATTACTCAAGAGCAAAGCCAAAGCGTAAGTTTTTATGTATCCCTCACTCTGATATACCTGGTACATATCCCTAACACTGTAGGATCAGTGTTGTAAGATTTAGTATTTGGGACTATTACTGTAATATTTTTAGACTGAGGGATGCATATGCGGAATTCATGGATAATTTAGTCCTTTCCCTTATAAAAATTGTTTAATGTGCTTTTTAAGTACTCATATAGAGAGAATGATGTGTGATGTTTCACAGTTTGTAGATTCAGACATTCTGAAAAGTAACATTTTCATATGGCAGGAAATATGGATTAAAAGGGGATATTATTAATAAAAGCACCACCATGTACAGGCAGTGTTTATTTACCATTGAAATGGCTCATTTCTGTTCTGGCTGTCTGTGCTGCAATTTGCACAGGCACTTCAATGTCAGGATAAATAAATGCAAAGAACTAGTGCAAAAGCAAAGTTAAGACAGGGAAACCAAGCGTTGAAACATAGAAGCTGCTTCTATACCATCGACTCAGTCCCCTAGACTCATAATGGTGTACACATTAATAACAAATAATGACACAGCCGAGCTCACATTTAGAATGCCAAATAGGAATATCAACTGCTGAAGATGTGTAATGTGGCTGAGATTTAATGAGAGAAAGAGAGCTACTTTTGGGGCAAAAAGCTTGTCTTTATTGAAATGTGGGAGGAGCAGAATGTGGCCTGCAATTAGAGGGCTTCTGGAAGGGAAATATACTCTATAGGGGATGTTACTGGTCTTTTGACAAGGAGCAGCTTCGACTCTGTCCTACTGTGAAAGCAGCCCATGTGCCAGGGGCCTGGGTTCTCACCACAGGGCCAAGATGGCCCTCTGGGGCTGTGGTGCTTTGTTGAGCACATTAGGCATTTTCTCATCGTAGTGCCTGAGAACAAGAGGCTGAAATTTCTCGTAGCCATTGTTGTCATGCCCCCTTTCCCCACCTTAGTGGACTTGTGCAACCGAGGGCAGGATTTTGTTCTTGATGTGGGGACATTTCAATGTGGGCTACTCCTTTTCCTATTGTAATTTCATTGACAATATAATTGTTAGTACATAGTTATGTAAGTCATCCTCAACGCCTTCACTCCCACACATTGGACTTTCTCTCTCTCTCTGTTTGTAGATATTTATATACCATGGTCTAGACTGTGCCATTTGCACAGAATCCTGTGCTGGAATGGCGCAGACACACTGTCTCTGGGGAACACTGGGTGAGACTGTGCCTCAAGAAGCTCAGTCTCTCCTGGGACTGTAGCTGTGCACAGCAGTTCAGCCATTGACTTCAACAGGAGAAAATCTACATCAATTTTACAACCAGCCTCATGGAAGGAGTTGTTTTACAGTAGGGTTTGATTGAAACATGAGGGACATAAAACTCTCATTTGTTTACCTTCAGCTGTACAGTAAGTGGAAGTGAACTACTGTTATTCAGATGATTGGAGGACAGGTTTAGGATTAAGAAGACAGCAGATTGGAAAGTTATATCTGTTGTCTTAAAGTTACACCTAGCCTTTCCTCCAAGGGTAAGAGGAAAGGAGGAGTGACTGGATGGGGAGAGGAAGGGGTCAGGGAAAAGGTTATTCTACTAATTTATCAGTTTCTCACCTATTCTAATGAACTTGGAAGGTGCCCCCTTGAGCTTTCCTGTATCTTCTCCAGTCACTATTACTGTATCACTGCATCACCTTCTGCACATGACCAATACAAACCAATATATAGTATATCACAGAGACTATGACAGCAGTCTGCCTTTTGGGTGGATTTAACTATCAAGATGGAGATTGTGGCATACTCATTCTCTTCAGCAAGCTCTGAATTAAATATTGCAATATTGGATAAAACCTTGTTATCTAAATTACCTTAGGGACATATAAAAAAATCTAGAAAATCAGAATTCCTGTACCAAGGGCTATTGCCACATTTGGGATAATAAATATCTGGATACTAACCTCTTTCTTATGCTTAGTTTTATTATTTTAATTGAAGAGAAAAGCCTATGATCAAAAAGGTGATGGTTTTACTATAATCCTCATTTAGGATTTAAAAAGATGAAACACCATTTTTGCATTTTCAACCATGTAAACGGGAGGCCAGGTTGCATCAATGTCACAAAACCAATGTTTTCTGTGTCTCTTTGAGGGATATGATCACCTTCCTTACACTGATGCATTGCCACTAATATGAGCACTTGATTATAGAACATACAATGAGGCACGGGCAACCACAGACTCTTAGGCCCTGTTTTCACTACCAAAAAAAGTGTGTTCTTAACTGATATGAGGTAAAATCCTAGTCAAGACAAGGAGATTTGTAGTTTTCACATGAGTTATAAGGTCAAAGAAAGCCCACTGAGCTCCCATTGTAGGTCAAGTTAATGACTATGGAGCAGCTGAGGGTTAACCTTCACCTGCTAACTTGTGTGAAAACTACAGATTGCCTTGGTCTTCACTAGATTTTGCTTCATGTTAGTTAGCCTGTGTTAGAACACACATTTTTTTCTGGTAAAGATGTAGACTTAGATGGTGGATGTAGCACTGAAATTAGTATAATTTTTTTTCAGCTCGCCTCCTCAGAATCATTTATGGAAGCTTTCATTGCTAAATCAGCTAAATTGAACTGGTGACCTCAGATGACTTTCATTTAGCTAAACTGAAGCAATCGTTGCTGCCATTTGGAAGAAATCTTTTTTTTTTTTTTAACCCTTATATACATGAAAGGATATTTGAATGGTAGAAAACTGATAAAAATAGGTGCTGGATAGGGCAAGTTTGAAATGTGGGATTTAACCTATAATGAATGAGTGTACAATTGTCAAGAATCCAGCTCAATCAGGCCATGGAAATTAAATGTCAGTCAGTTAATGAGTGTCTCATTACAAACATCTTTTATATTAGATAGATTAGAAAGAGAGTAGTCTGCCCTACTGTTCAGCAGGAAATATCCATTTATTATTCCTCTAATGCTCTAATGCTTCCCTGGCCACTCTGAATCTTTGTGCATTGTATAGCATTTGTTTGCGTTAGTTTGCAAGCTTCTTGCAGCAGCGACCTGAAGTGAAATCCTGGCCCCCCACTGAAGTCAGTGGCAGTTTTGCTATTGACATTGAGACAGGCTTCATCCTTTCTCGATGTGTGGTTTGTAAAGCACCGTGCACACAGCCAGCACTCTTAAAATAATAATGAATAACAAGGTTCCTATCCTGCATGTCTATAGTAAGCAGCTGGCAAATTGTAAACTATGCTGTATATCAATTAAGTAAAAAACAAAAGGAAAAATGTAATATGTGTAAAAGTGTATTCATCTGCACATACATATTTATTAGAATCAAGTATACTGCAGTTTGTATCAATGTTTATGATCATCATAAAGTTGTGAAGTATTTTATGGTATCAGTGTGGTATCAGTGATTTAAATTATGAAAGCTAGATGCAGTAGGATTTCTGTATTTCTCAAAAACAAATGATGAGAGGTTCTTTTTTATTTTGATATATCATTCAGACATTTGATCTATTATTAATGTGCATCTTACATTTTCAGTCTAAGAAAATAAAATCCATTTCCCATCTCCATATTTTTTCAGGTAGTGATTGTTAATGCAACTTTATGCTAGTTATCCTGTGTTTAAAGACAAATTGAATTAAGTAGAAGGAATGGGATTTGTTTAATTAAGATGTAGTATGTGGATGCTTCAAATCTATAAACATCACAAATGCACATGCAACTCTGTATTGAATTTATTGGTGGTTAGGTTACTGTCTCCTGAAAGATGGTTAAATATGCAAACTCTGCCTAGGGTAAATGTTTATTTACCTAGATTGACAGTGATCAGGGTAAAAAGCACTCAAGATAAGTGCCTCTTTAGCCAACTTTAATTTGTTGATGGATGGATTGATGGGAAGATGTTCAAAGAAATAACAACATAGCTCCCTATAATGGAGATTTCTGTCTACTGGAGCTTACAGTACCATTTGGCCTAATCATTCCTGATCTATCGCTGAACAAACTTTGCTCCCAGTGAGACAAGTTGTCATTGCTTTTCTTTAAACAAAGATATGATGAGGTAAAATCAAGAATAATAAGAGCCAAGGATGATGAAATCTTCTGCAAAGCTTATGAAAAATAATGCTTATTAATTAAAATAGTTATGAATTAGTTATGCATGCTATTAATCAGTTTGCTGTAGAAACAGATGGCTAATTGCATATCCTATGCTTTAGCTTTTTACATAGTTTCAATAAAATAATAGCGAAAGGACATTGCTATTGTAAACGATCTCATGGTCAAATGTTCTAGTCTTAGAAGGCTGTGTTCTTTTCGTGCAGAAGTCAGTGAGAAAGTCAGTGAAAGCCACTGGGAGGAGGAACGTGTGCAAAGTATGCTACTAAACCAGCAGAAATATTGCACTTGTATTACCATAGTAATTGTAAAACAAAAACAAACCAAAAAGCATAATCTCCAATGGAAGTCAATGGCCCAGATTGTCTGGTCTAGCTGAAATGAGATAGTTGTAGGACCAAAGAAGAAAAGAGGCTGCTTTATTTACTGTGTCCCAGTTCTGGGGCCAGCTGATCACCATCATGGTCTCCACAGCAATTTAGAGTAGCCTTGACGTTGCTTTAAGTTACACACAGCTGCCTACACCACCTCATTTTCAGGGTGGATGTTCAGCACTTCCTGAAAAAAAAATCAGGTCCTTTTAAAGTTGGGCAGCTGAAAAACAGAGTCACCCAAAATCAGTAGTCGGTACTGAAAATTAGGCCTAGACTTTATACTCTAAGTGTATGTTTAGAACAAAAATGTTTCCACTACTGATGATTTATTTTCATTGCTAGCTATAGCAAGAAGCACATAAATAAAAAAACAACTGTAAAAAGGGGTTTGAGGATGTCACAGCAAATGGGAAATAGACAAGAACCTTTCTTGTCTAGATGGCCAGTTCAAATCCAGCCCTGGCTGAATTCCTTCCTCCGTCTCCATACCATTGTCTTGTTGTCACTTCATTTGGTCACATATGAAGTTCTTCAGGGCAGGGAGACTGTGTAATTTAATTTAATTTAGATTGTGTAATTTATGGTGAGATATCTGGGGGGCTGTAAAAGAATAAACATTATCATAAATAATAATATTGGCATATTGCTTGTATGTGAAATGACTCGGTTATTAATTCATGTCCTAGTGGAAATCACGAGCACAAACTGGAACTCTTAATGGGATCTGCCTCAGAAAGGCTAAGGATTATGGGAATGAAACCTAGGCTGCCCTCTCATAAAAATTACGGGCCCCGCTCCTTGAAAACAATGGGACCCCTCCTGGAGAGCTGGCACCATTTGCTGAGTTGGAGTTGGCCAACACACTGCTGCTGCCAGTCCCCCTTTAACATGATCTGATATGGTCGTCACTAGCCCAGGATACATACCCTCAATGTGGCCTTTGCCAGCAACAGGTGGCCAGCTAGCAGCAATCACTGTGTGCCATTGTGCTGACTGCCTGACTACTAACTCATTGCTGCATCAGGGCCCCTTCAGTCATAGGCCCTGATCCTGATAATTTGCCTTGGAGCCCAATCACGCAAGGTGATGGGAACCTACTGTGAGCTAAATACACATGACAAGCATATATGGTGCTGCCTGAAATTTTATTTGAAAAAACTAGCCCGTGTAATAGTTTATATTTCTTTTCAGCAGAACTATGTTGCAGCTAATGAAACAGAAAAACATTTGGGTTAAATTGTGATACAGAAAGATGCAGTAGCTGCTTTTATGCTTCATATGTTACTAAAAATACATCTCTTCTAAAGAACAATATGGAATGACGCTAAAAATGAAAACTCTACATTGACACTGGAGACACTATGAAGCTGGATTTGCTTTTTTAATTCACATGTTGGTGGGAAAAGAGAAAATGTTCTAAGGCTGCCAAAAAGTTTGGAGGAAATTGCTCAAGGCATCAAGTGAAGTGCTTTGATCTAGTCCTCTTTGACGCAGGGCAAGATCAAAGTGCATTAACTAACTGTTAATGTGCATCAGTAGGGTGACATGGACAGTTAGAATGCAGCAGGCTTCTATGGGGCAGATTCAGACCCCAGCTTGCCACAAACTAAATACTTGTGTAGCCAAACCTTTAGTCTGTCCATGCCTCAGTTTCACCTCTGTAAAATGGCGATAAATGCACTTCCCTCACCCACAGGGGTTTTGTGAGGATTAATAAAATTGAGCAATTTTAGTTAAAGCAAGACGTTTTTAAAAAAACCGACAGTGACATTTCACTGTGATAGCACAACCAAGCTTCTGCATCATCTTAGTGGGGGTGGGTCTCACTAGCAGTGCTCAGGAAAGAGCCACAGTACAATCTGCCCCCGATGATGACATTTTAAAGGAGGATTCGGAATGTTGGCTAAGGTTCATGAACCTGCAAGCACAACTCCTGTTTCTTTCAATGGGAATCTTGTGCGCAGAATTCCGGAAGAAATGAGCCCTAATTGATACTGCTGAATTGATACCCCAGTTTTGCTGGGGAGGGCCATTGATTCAGTGAGGATGCAGTCTATTGATTGCCAAAAATCAATTATAAATCACCGAGGTGAAATTCACCTTCTGGATACGTAGCCTGAGTTATTCATTGTGCTGGAATCTCCAAGGGCATTGATGGGAAAATTCACTCCTCCAACCTGCAGGCAGGCAGAAGGGCTCCACCACCATCCTGCACACCTTTGTCATGGGGCTTCTGAATTACTGGACCAGGGTAGTTACAAATTCAATGAAAGCCTCCTTGTTTCTCCAATCTGCACCCAAAACAAACCATACTGCTTATTTGGGGATGGCCTGGAGTCCCTTTCTATGACACAAAGGTGGTGCAAAGATCCTCCTGTGAAATAACTCAGCCTGCTCTAAGCAGGGCTTTCTCCTGGTTCACCACACCAGGAGTGAAATTCAATGCCTTTGCACATAAAAGGGACATCTTACTAGTATTTGAAAATTCATGAGTGGTGCTTTTCTTATTTGTCATTCTCATTCTGGATTATGCCAGACACTGCACAGCATAAAAGAATCTGATTATGCGGAGAATGCTTACCAATATATTTTTTCAAACATTTACGTATTACAAATGAAGAAAATACTTCCCTGGTGCCACTTTCTGATCTCTTGCAAGCTCAGACAGTGATGGCAGGTGGAGCTCAGGTTACCAGTCAAGTTTAGATGGGCCCTGCTCCTTTACTTGTGTCTAAAGTTTGTCTAAAGCTGCTTATGTTTGACTCTCTTGCATATATCTTTACATTTTGAGTGGTTTTGGTAAGTAAAGCAATAATTAACAACACTTTTTAGTACACTTCTCTTCAGGGTGTTCAAACGATAATAAATCCATGTGCGACATCTTCTAAAGGCCCACTGAAGAAGCCCTCTAGGACATTTCAAATGTTCTCTCTTTGCTAAGATCAAAGTGTAGCATCAATTAAATATCTCCACTTGCAGGAGGGTGATTCAGTGAACTTATAGATCTTTTCTACATATCCCGCCAATGATTTGTCCTAGGAAAAAGATTCTACAACTTAGAATTAGGGTTCGGCAATTACTAAGAATGACCTATTTTTATCTCCAGTGACAAGCCAATCAATGATAATGAAAGAGGTGCAAAGCCAGCAGAGGCATTGTCAGCTTAGTATTGCAATCAGATAATGTGTCCGTTTCCTTTGGAATACACACTACATCCAGAAAAGGCAAACAAGCTTCTAGGGAAAAGATCATTGTATATGCTAGGATATTAGTAACTAAGTAGTGAAGTGAGTGAATTAGATGTTACAGGTGCTTAAAACCAGTAGTATCTTTAGGAACAGAATTTTGGATCTTCATTTCTACATTTGTCTTATTTTGAGGAGAAAGTGGAAGAAGGAAAAATATTTTAATTTACAAATGTTAAAATGAATTTTTAAAAAGGGTTCTGATAATAAGGAAGGATCCAGACAAACATTTCCAGGCATGGGTGCCTATAGCTGGGCACCTAAATCCATCTTTAGGCACCTGATAAAAATGACCTGATTTTTTGAATCTGCTAAGCTAAAATCATTAGAAACGGCCAGTGTTCAGCACCTCTGACAAAAATCACATCATTATTATTTTGGTGTCCCAGGCCCTCATCCTGCAGGGAACCTCTGCAATGGTGCAGGATCCCTCCTGCGTAGAGCTGATTGCAGGATCAGGATCGAAATGTGGATCCAAAGCCCATCAAGTCTTGGGATCAGGTCCTAGGGTGTCTGACTTTAGGAATCGGAGTTTGAAACTCTAGTCCTTTACTCATTATAGAATAAGTCCTTTTCATACTATTCCTGAGGATTTCATGTCGCAAAATCATCTGTCCTTTTCTAGGGAGTAAAATATCTTTGGCTTCAATTCATTAAACTCTTGTTGACTTTTCCCCACCAAACTGTAACTCACTATATTATTGGGAAATGTACTGTAGCTACTGCTATTGTCTGTAGCTGTAGAGTTAGAGGGTACAAAATGGACATCTCAAGTGACAGCATGAAAAAAGTGTACCTGAGTGAAAGATAATTAGCTGAAGCAAGGACAAGTAAGTCTGTACACTCATAATTTACATGGGATATTGTTATAGTTATTACCATGCAATTTAACAAGAATACACCAGAGCAATTTTCATATGTTAAAACATGCAGATGCACTCAGATATATATGAGAAAAGACTCAGAACTCAAATCATCCAAAATAATCTAGAAATTTATTATCATAAACAGCATAATTAACACAGGGATCACAGGGGATGAGTCTCCTCCATCTCAGATAATCTTAAGAGAAAATGAAGCATTATTAAAACTTTAGTGCAGAAATGGTAACCCTCTCACATTCACATGCACAGCAGCAGAACTCTTTATATTGTAGAAATCTATCCTTCCACTTCCATTTAGCATTCTGTGCACCCTTCAGAAAAGTCTGCAGAAACCATCAACAGTAATTTATTACAAAGCATGAGACCTCTTCTTCTCCTTCTAAATAATCCTCTCTAGGTGGTTTTTTTCTGGCAGAGGGGACAATATTGACTGACTTCTCTGGTGAGGAGAAGTGGACACAGGAGTTTGGTGATTCTGTCCTATAAAAAAGAAATCAAAATTGTAAACACACTTGCACTGTTATCCAGAATCTGCAGTATTATTTATAGTCTGACTGACAATGCAGGCCTCTCTTGCATCGAACTTCCAAAATATTCCTATCAGCAGTGGCTGTCTAAGAAAAGGTGATTGTAATCCAAAAGATTAATCCATTACTGTAGCTCTCACCTTAAATTGCTTGAAAGTATCCACATTCTAGTTACATTTCAACACTAAACTGTTTTAATCGTATGCCAAAATATGACAACTGCCACACTCACAGAAAAGGAAGTGCCATCCCCAGATCGGCCAGATTCCCATGACCCACAAACATGGATGGAAGAAGTCATTTCCTGCTCAAACTATGTCTCCAGTGTCCATTTTTTCAGAAGGCAGAGGTCTGTTTCTTTATTTATGCATATCCAGTGTGCCTTTGCACTTGCAAAGAATGCAGTATGGTCACCAGAATGGATACTGGAACACTTGTAGTAGTTTTTTATTATTGCTAATTTGGGGGTTGTGTGTATCTTTGGTACAGTAGATAATATCCACCACTCTGTGAGCATTTCCATCAATAGAATGGCACGTAATATGAGTTTTATCAGCGAGAGTGTAAAATAATGGATATCTGCTGATGCTTCATTTCTTTTAGATCTCAGCCTTTATTTATTTTATTTGACTTGCCAATACATGAGGAGATATGTAACAAGGTCTACTCCACACAGATTCTGTTTGGCAATTAATATCTTTCAAAATCGTTGGCAGGGGAGTTGCCTACAGGCTAATTATTCATGTTATTATATTGCAAAAAAAATGCATTTAGTTGAAAATTTTCAAATTTGAGTGCCTAAAGTTAGGCACTTTAATCCTTATTGAGGAACACTCTTAATCTGGTTTACAGAGAGGCGGAGCTTCTGCAGCTCTCACTGACTTCAAGCTCAACACCATTGAAAAATCAGGTCACTGAGTTAGATGACAAAATATAGATTTAGCTGCCTAATTTTCAGTACTCAAGTTTGAAAATCTTGGTCTAAACTTAAAAAGATAGACTGCTATCAGAAGATGGTGAATGTATCACATTCTCCAGAGCCTTCTCGCCATTGTGATGCTAAGGAAAGCATCTCTCTCTCTCTCTCTCTCTCTCTCTCTCATTAAAGCTGTGTACTCTCAGCAGTTTAAGGAAAGGTGAATTAAAGTCAAGAAAGAAGTCTGCAATAAGAAAACGTTGAAGCACTACATGTGATTTATTTTTGTTCTGGGCTCACAAAGTTATTTTCTCTCTAATCTGTTTTGTGATGTGAATATAAGACCCATCTCCAAATTATACATATCTGCAGATTTCAGGTTTGTTTTTCATTCTGAGCCCAGCAGGCAAATGTGAGTGAGTGCACAATCTTTTCCAAGTGAGCCTAGATGCCCTTGTTGCACAGATTCTGAATCTCGGTGAATGACTCATTGCCCCATAAAATCCTTGAAAATTAAGTATCAGACATGTCTGATTAGATCCATATGTTATATGGACCACATAAAAGGAAGCCCCTTACTTTATTCAATGTCTCCCTCTGTATTGTTTTTCTAATGCTATGCTAGTCCATGCTGAGGAAAATCTCGCTTCCCCTCCCATGTGCTGAATCATGCCTAGAATCCATATTAGAAGTCAAGTGTAAAAAAAGAGGAAGTTTTTGCTACAGGCAGCTGCTGTTGTCAATGCCCTTTCTTTCCCAGAAAAAGCCTTCAAAACCTTTCTACGCCTCTGCTCTCTACCCGTCAACTCTTCCTTCCCTCGAGTCAGTGAAAGGGCAGATCCTTCCCTAGCAACAATATTAACCCACCTGCAAAGTTTTAAAATCACGCTCTCTCTCCCCCGGAACTATATAAGCATTTTGCTCTCCCTAAATGTTTCTGTCCTCAGATTCTTCCATGCTCTCTGGTCTTGGTGTGATATGTACTTCCTTTAATATCAGGGACTTTATGTTCAGGATTACAACCAAAGAGCAGCCAAGCAGAAAAACAAGACACTCCCTGGGCTTTCACACCCTTACAACTGAAACTCAGAATAAGGGAGTTGTGAAACAAGCTCTTGTGAGTTCAGCAGAGACAAATAGCATTAATATGCAGTAGTATGACAGTTAAGGATTTTAAACCAAAATTGTATTGAACATTTGGGAATATATTGGTATAAGCATAGGTCAATTATTAAATTCTGGGTGGGTGTTTCATCTATTCACTCTTATCTCAATAAAAAGTCATAATAATATTTCTTAGTCATTACTTAGCACCTCTGAAATAGATGGCAAGGCAGGTAAGTATACTCAGATAACAAACATTTATACTTCAGTAGCACCTTAAATAATTTTATATAGAAATTTCTGTAGCCACTTGTCTTGACTTAATTCCATTCCTTTTTCATAAAGTACCAACATCTTTATCTTTTTGCATTGGTGTGGGGTGTCAAAGCATGTGTTGGCAAGCCAGCTGAACCATTTCTAGTGTAGGTATATGAAGTATAGGTTTTCAGTCTTTAACAACAGTGTTTCATACTTTTGTTAATAGCACATTTTTAGTTAGCGTGTTTAGACGGGCCTTTAACTGCTCAGGTCTCCAATTCAACAGAACCCGTCCATAACTATCTGCATCTACAATAGTTGATGAAGGATCATTGATGAAAATTGCACCACTTTGTGCCACACAGGGTTCTGCCATCCTATGAAGCAGCGTTTCAAGTGTCCAGTTGATTTTCTTCAATGAAAATTAGAATTTCATGATTTATTGAATTATAAATCTTTTAAAAACTTTAGTGATGGTTGACTGAAATAATTTCTTAGTTCTAGAGATGGACCCAAACAAAAACTTTGGATGACCTACAGACCAGACTTTGGGTTGTTGAAAGTTTAGAAACAGGTAAGACTTTTGAGACTTGGATCCATTACTATACAGACATTTTCTTTATGCGATTCCCCTCGTGCACTATACTTAAAGTGCATTCCAGTGCTAGATTACGACAGTCAACACACTCCTATCCTTTTGTGCACATGCAATAACGTC
The DNA here is from genome assembly GCF_013100865.1 of Trachemys scripta elegans. Taxonomy (NCBI): domain Eukaryota; kingdom Metazoa; phylum Chordata; order Testudines; family Emydidae; genus Trachemys; species Trachemys scripta. Next base: position 90,677,860 of record NC_048301.1, read on the forward strand.
TTATTTATGCATTCAAGAGATGGGCAATTCCAAAAGGGGGCAAGCGTCAGGTAAAAATGCATAAATCAAGCTCAAACTTGAAAATCCGTGTATTTAGTGATAATGCTGCTAATATTAAAGAGCTACTGACATGTCTGGGACATGTGAGTGCATTCCCCATGTTCACTGTCCTAGTTGGTCTGTCTGATGTTTGAAAATATTATAAAAGGACTCTCGCTTGCCTCTCTCTTTACCTCTTTCATTCTAATCTTTAGGAAATTTTCAGAATTGGGAAGAAACAGAGTCATCTGAGGAACTCATGCCCAGTGGCAGTTCTCGGTCAAAGCAGAATGGTGAAACCTAAATGTACGTCTTGTATAAGTGATACTGCAGCATTGGACTGAGTAATAAATGAAAAATGGAAACTCTGCTTGATTGTTGCAATATTGCTCACCACACTCAGCTTTCAAAGGAGCACTATCACTTCATTGAATAGCCACTCAGTTGCCACTGATTCCTCATTCAGAAAACATCAGAGGCTGGTTGCAGACATCTGTCCACAGTGGGAATTCTGGAGATAGTTTCCTTGTAGCTCCGATTATTTCCCAAAAGTAAAACAGAGGCAAAGCCTTGTAATTTCATTTTGACAAATCTGGAGACCAATCCTGTTTCCAGTGAAGTCAATAACAAAACTCCTATTGACTTCAGGAGGATTAGGCCATGAGGCATGTGCCTAGTTGTCTTACTTTTTAAACGATGAGTGTGGTACCTGGTTATTTACTAGTCTTTGATGCTTCAACCGCATGGCAAATCAACACCTACAATGTAACTACTTCATAGTTACAGTTAAATGTTTTCTCTTAACCCCTCAGTTTAGATGAACAACTTCCCAGGTTTTTCAATCCACATTGAGAGGAAATTTCTTCAACTACACTTCAATGCAGTACCTCAGGAAGTAAGCCCAAATCCATGGCAATCTATTCTTGGATTTCTTTCTACATATTTGTACCACTTATTACTTGCTTTAATATTTATTCTATTTGTGTGTGTGTTGCTTTTACCTTTAGTTGCTATCATGTTATATAAACTAATACCTTCTAACTATGCAATATGACTTTGTTTTCTTTGCTAAAAAATTAATTGGAAAAGAAAGAAACCGCCCTTAGAGAATGTTCAGCTCAGATGTAAAGGTATTTATTGGGTGTGGGAACTGCCAAATGATAGGGTTTGGGGAAATTACTGTTTGATGACTTTGTTGCCTCTCCTGTGTGCCCTGAGATTATCAACTACCAATCTACTGTTCTTAATCCATCTGCTGTATATCTGAGGGCATAAGTACAGAGACAAATTAAGCTGGCAACTTTTTGTTTAGTAACCCATAGGTCAGTTTGAGAGTGGCTGTTTTAAAGTTTTTCACCTGTCTGGGAAATCCCTCTTCAGATCAACCGAATACGTGAAAGGGTTATGGAACTGTTTGGCTTGGTTTCAGAAGACAAATAATCTCTGAGGCACCTCCACACCCAACTGGGAGTGAGAAACATACCAACTTCCACCGAAAACATGGTATGTGCTGACTACCGTTTGTGCTCAACTGCTCCCACCACCTAAGAAGCAGGCAAAGTGAAGAGAGTTTAAGGGACCAAAAGTAACACAGTGCCACCTACCGGCACAGTTTACAGCTACTTTTAAAGGCAACTAAACAAGTAGCTGTAGTGCTCCTCTTTGACCATAGATATGCAGGACATCTATTATTCTTCGAAGTGAATGACTAAAGGCAAGGGGCTTTATTCCACTGGAAAACAAATGTCTCTGTCTTTCTCACACACACACATTCTGATTTGACTCAGGCAAAACACAGACTGACTTCTATAAGAGTTTTGACTATGTACTGGGTGAGCAAGAATGAGGATTTAAGGATGCTGCACATAGTGAGTTTTCTGCCAGGAGGTTGTTACATATATCTCCTTATTCAAAGAGCTGGATTTTGAACTTGCTTTATAAAATAAGAACTAACTTGAATCTTCACTCAGTGTGCAAAGTGAACCTGAAAAGTTTGAAAAAAGTTTTTACCTCTGAAAGCAGAAAGGACTTTTCATAGGAAATTTCTGACTGCCCAAACCAGGTAGTATTAGAAATCTTATGAGAACACCAGTTTCTGCAAACTTTCAAGACCCTAGTGGGCCAGATCCTCAGCTGGTATAAGTCAATGCAGCTACATCAGTTTACAGCAGGTGAGGATCTGGCATATACTGTTGATCAATGTTAATCAATTTGTCACATTTGGCAAGAAGCATGGACTGTGATTCTATGTGTCTGAAGCCTGTCTGATGCCAAGACAAAAGGATCATTTCCATCTAGAATTTGCTAAGCTTCTGCTAAGAAATTCTGCCTTGAAATGAGTCTTCCTGCTTTCCTCTCCCAGAATTTTTATGACACTGAAAACATCTTGGCTTTTCTGGTAAATGGCCTCTACTTCTGTCTGGTGTGAGAGTGCAGTTACCAGTTTAGGTTCTGGTACAGAAACTGATAATACACCCCATTGTAAGTTGGGAATCCCACCTTTCCAATGGTGAACAATAATTTCTTCTAGTCCTGTTTATTTACCAGATACAAGACCTTAAATCTGAACATTCTGATTACCATTTCATCATTTCCCAATCTTCCATCTAGAGATTTATTAGAATTGATGCTATGTACCTTCTGAAAGTTTGTAAGCCCAACTTTGATATGGAATGAAGCATTAATCTCTAACTCTAGGAGGTTGAGACTATAATGGTTCCAAACTCAGGTAGCAATTGAAATAGGACAAGAAAACAAGACCATAATCAGTATGACCTGAGTGTGATCTAATTTATTCAATTTTTTTTCTCTATTACATTTTATTATTGAATCTTAACAATATAAAACTTCTCAGCAATTTTACAAAACTTAAAGAAATGTCAGTAGTTGTGGTTTGGCTGTGAATCCTTTTCCCAGTTAAGTTTGAGAGGCTATTTGATTCCTATGATACTCCTGACATCATAACCATTTCCTATTCCCATGTTGGAGAAGAGCTACAATAGCCCACTGAAATAAAAGTAGTAAGAATATAGTAAGTAGTAAAGAAAAAGATTATTTTCTCAATTTACTTTCATTGATCCATTGTGGCATCTCCTGAATGTTCAAGTAGAAACTACTTCTGTAACATGGGACTCAAACAGCTTCTCAGGGTTTCCTTGGTGAGGGAACCAGTTGAAATATAAATGTTGTTATATTACCATAATATGTATTAATATAATTATATGATACAATATTTGTATCTCAGCTGGTTGATTAATTAGATGACTTGCCATGGTAAACCAGCACAAATTCTCTCCAGACCAATGCATTTTAATAAGCACTGTCCCCAGATAAATGATCAGAAGTGCAAATTTTTATTGCTAAGTCCAAGTCCACTAAGTCACTGATGTCAGCTCTAGTAATCTGCAACCAAAAGCTGCATCCTTTCACCACCGCACTACCATATACTTGCACCCAGCAAGAGCAGGTGGAGTGAAACAAACACTGGTAGACCTGCACTGAGGAGTATCTATAGGTGAGGAGAGCAACATGCTCTTTCCAGGAGCACCCTGAAGAAGCATGTTGAATTCTATTTATTCACTGCCACTGTACAGAATCAGACCCTGGGGATGTTGGCATGTACGCGGGTGCTGAGCCAAAGAACAGCCACTGTACTTGACAGATATCTAGGCAGATACCTGCAGCAGATGCTAATGTTGCTTAGGAAAAGGGGTTATGGACAGAGAAGTCAGTGTCTGCAAGGGAAAGGACAGGCAGACACCCAGAAAGATAGGAGGCAGTAGTAGCAGCTTCTTTTTGCTGGGAAATCCAGTTTTTCCTTGGGAATCCATGGGGTTAGGAGGCTGCACACCTGCCTCCTGTGCAGCATCCCAAATCCTTCCTCCAGATGGGAGCATTTGTTGGAAAAGGCAGACTGTACATTATGAAGTTTCCTGAGCCCTGTGGCTGTTACCGTGGGCAGGAACAATACATAATCATTTAATTTCTGATTTTACAAAAAGGAAGCAGATATACAATGGAGAATATAATGAAAATAAACACAGTGCCTGTCTGAATAGATATGCTTAGAAGCATTGTTTGAATAAAACAGATCATCAGGGAACATACAGCATGGAATTTCTTTACTATATGCTTTCTTACTGTGCATTGCAACAACTTTTCTATCATATCCCCAGGTTTTTATACAGTGGCCATCACCAGGGTATCCAAGCAATTTATGCAGTACTACAATCCACGCATCTTCTTGTGATACCTGAAGCAATTTTACTGGTATGTAATTTGAATATTTTATTTCCGTTTGGACATTAGGGGACTGATATTAAAAAATATAATGTCATAACTGTACTTATTAAATCACTTAAACTGTCTGCACCTCTTGCAGGATGCACATGCATGGATGTGACTGTGGCATACGTATAGAATATTCTCCAGTGTTATTGTTTTATTTGTACTTTGAGTAAGATATTTGCCACAGAGGTTTTCCACATGCCTACCTAAGTGAGGAATCCAAGAGGAATAGCGTTATCCTGCTAAAACTAAAGATTATAAAATGCACAGAACAGAAATATTTGTAGTAAACAGACAACAGTTATCAATATCAAATATATATTTTAGTATAACTTTAATAGAAAAATGGCACAATGGGTCAGATTCTGACAGCCTTACTCACATTCAATGATATCCTACTCCACAAGTTATCCTGTGGTAGTCAATGCAATGACTCCTGGAACAAGGTGCAATTACACCAGAGTAAGAGTAACAGAATCTGCCCCTCATATAGGCTTAGACACCATATTGTGGAAAAGGAATATGCCCCCAGCTGTTTCTTTTCGATCCATGGAGAGGATGAAATGTGTATATAGATAGCATGGTGATAGGCACCATAGAAAGATGAGAGATGGCCAGAGTGGTGCTGAGGGGAGCCTAAGATGATGGACCACAATTTCTTCTGCAGCCACGCATCCTCTGTATTCAGGACTACATTAGGGTCTGTACATTGACCTTGATACCAATCGTTCCAGTCTTTGTAACTAACTAGAGAGAAAAGTCACTTGAACAAGATGAAAATGATGTTTCTTGTTCCCAATATAGATTTTTTTTGGAAAGTATAGGGTCTGACATGCATTCTTCAGGTAGTAAGATACATTCTTGCTTCAGATGGCCATAAAGAAAACCAAAGGCTGTGATCATGTTTAAAATATCAAGACTTGTGCACAACCACAACCATTTCTCTTCTACTCCAAAATACAATTATAGGGCCAGATTCTCCGCTAGTGTAAATCAGAGTTGTTCCACTGAAATCAATGAAACTGTGCTAGTTTACAGCAGCTGCAGATCCGGTTCATGTTTTTCTAGGACCTGGTTTAAAAAAAAAAAGGAGAGAGAGAGAGAGACTGGAAGTCTAAACACATTTTGTGTGCACACATGTACATCTTTTTTTCTGTGCACATGCACAGAAAGTGCTTGTACAATATCAAGTAGGTGTGTATAGAAGTGTATCAACCATCCACCTGTGTGTGCACATTCACCAATCTGACTGTGTGCTTGTTGTAGAACTGGACACATATTAAAAGAGTATCTATCCTAACATGTTAAAATAAAAAGTGAATTAGTGCCAACTGTAAAGGGAAAGCATTTTATCACTAGTATTATAACATTATTGCAAAGGTCATCTACTTGGTAAAGCTAGCTCAACCCTTCCTTACTGCCTGAAATAATGGTTTATAGAAGCATTCCACATTCAGTAATGCCAAGATCGCTGCACCTGACACACACACACAAAAAAAAAGAACAAAAATACAGATCCATTGTCTTAAGGTCTCAAAATATGCCCTGGTGTAAAACTTCATAAACAATAAAATATGTATCTTTAGTTACTTGTGATGCCAACTACTCCACTTTCGCCATCTGAACACCACTAATGCAGTTAATGACATTTTTCTGATCCAGAACCTTTCAAGCTTCATAGTCATATCATGGTTTACAATATGCTGATGAATTACAATAATTATTTCACCATGAAATTATTATAGTATTTTAAAAAGTCATTTATATCCTAGAAAGATTTATTTGCACTCAAGATAAAATTCTGGTTCCATCGAAGTCAATGGGAGTTTTGCCATTGACTTTAATGAGGCCAGGTTTTCCACTCAGAATAATCAGTAGAACAGTTTCAAAACTTGGCTCTCTTTTGCAATGGCACAAAACATATGGTATTTGCAGCCAGAAAAAAAAAAAAAAAAAAAAAGGTGAGTCTGTGGCTGCTCTCTCCTCTGTGTATATATTGTAACAAGCTGGCTGCTATAATGGGGACCAAAGGAGAGAAAAAGGTAAGCACAGACATTTGTCCTGCAACCAGAGTGAAAGATAGTTGTATATTGACAGGAAGTCTTAATACAGTTACAAAATTAAATGAAGGGCAATGAAAGAGGGACAGTCTGTCACCAAGTCACTTCTCCTTTTGTGAAGCCACACATAACACAAAGTTAATTAAAGCTGCTACTCTGAGAAAAAGGAATGTTCCATTTGGTAAATTTAGAAACAGCTGGTTAGTTTTATCCATTACTTTTGTGCTAACATCAGTTGAGCTCATTCAACTCTCTCTTTTTATGAAGCTGTCCTTCCTATGCTACCTGATAGCTACTAATTGCTGCAACTACATTTCTGAATTGCAAATTTTCTGCACTGATAAAAACTTTGATTGCCTGTCAGCTACACATAAGGAAAAGATCACCAGTGCTAAATGAGGTGTTCCACGCTTGGATAATAATGCCTAATGAATTATTCAAAAACGAATGCTTGAATGAAGCAAACAATTTGAAGGGTTACTAGCAGCCGTAACAGTTCAACAGCCAAAAGAACAAAAGTATCATCCTGAAAATTACACTAATGATTAAAAAATGCGTATTAATTCTACATTTGGAGAAAAAAGAAATGCCAATCTGATTTTAAAGGTTAATCATTATTTTTCACTAATGCTTTAATCTCTGGGGGGGAAACCCTTTACCAATATTTTGGGACTTATAATATTATGACATAATATATTCATATAATTTTCCATGCATTAAAAAAAAACCCTGTAAATTTCAAATTTCATTTGAAAGGATAATCTGGAAACTAAGGCCCTATTCTAATGTCTGTTAAAGTCCTTGGGATTCTTTCTATTGACTTCAATGGACTTTGGATCAGGTCCCATTAGCAGCACAGTAGCATCATATTTGCTGTAGCTTGGTCAAGTCATGTGTTTGATATTAAGGGACTGCAGGGCAAGACTCTGATATCAGCTACTCCTGTGTGAATTCAGAGTATTGGAGTTATTCAAGACTTCCACTGGTGGAAATGGAATCAGAATCTGGTCCTCATAATGCATTTCTTGAAAATATTTTCTGAATAGGTGATAGAGGAAAACAGGAGTGTGTAGAATTAAAATAGAATAAAAATAAAATAATTCTTATGAGAGTAAACATATTCAAATAACTACCATAATCAGTCATTCTTTCAGATCTGAATTTGAATATATCTTGGGGAGGGGAGAGGAAGATGTGCACTGCTGATGGTAATGGAAAATATTTTCTAAAAATGCCCCTGGCGAAAGAGAAAAAAAAAAGAAGAAAATCCCTAATAAACGATGGGAATTTCATGAGTGTCCAATGCTGACACATTTGCAGCTTTCATAGAAAATATATTTCTATCACCAAAAGTGCTAATTTGTTTTGACAGATGCTCTATAGTTGCCAGAAAACCGAGAACGAAATCCTAAGGAATGTCTCATGTAAAATATTGTAATTAGAAATACGTAAAAGCATAATCATTGTGATACCATCATTGGGTTTCATATTTAAAAATGGCTCCATATTGCTATATTTAAAATCAAGAGGCATGAGATACAGCATCATGCGCAGAGGGACCCTAAATTATAATACAATGTTAACAATTCTAAGAAGGGATCTTTACAAGAAGTATTTATTAAAATGAAACCCAGTCAACCACTTAACTACCTCTGGTGAGGTTTTACAGCTATAAGCCTTTAGTATTAGTCGCCAATTAGTAATTTTATTATAAAGATGTTCAATGTCAAGATAACACTTCTTGTTTCTGGCAGTGACACTGAGTGGTGGGTAGAAGAAATGACTTCAGGAAAGCATAGCTGACCATCTGCTTAGGCCTGCTCACTCACTGATGATTAATCCTTTCCCTTGAGGACAATGTCTCCATGTGTTTCTCTTGCTGTCTTTTTGATGTTACAAAAAGAGGTTGATAAACACATTCAAGTCACAATTAAAAAACATTTTAACTGACCAGTTGCCACTGATGATATTATTAGACAGTTTTAGTCATTGTTGTAACAATGTATTTAGTGGTGTTGACGTGAAGTGAAGATGAAGTTTCTTTTAATGTGCCTTCTACCTATTTCTGGGTTTCTTAAGTGACATTTCAGTTCACCTAATGCTTGCAAACAATCAGTTTGCAAGAAGACCATTGTGCTAACAGAAGGTTCAGGGTTTTACAAGAGGAGATAAAAATCCTGGAGGTAACATTTGATTAGGCAGCAATGTAATTTTTGGAGGGGGAACTTATTAGAGATTTTAAAGGGATATTCTTTACTAGTTTTAGACCAAATACATCACTGCCAGAATGGAAAAATGATTGATTACCCATTTAACTAAACTGGGTTAAAGCACATTGGTTATGGTAAGTGGCTTATGAATACACTGGAGTTATGCATGTGCCAGAAGATAACGGTGACATTAAATAACTGTTATAGTAAAATGTAATAAATACAATAATATTGGCTCTGATCCTGACTCTGTACTCTGTGAAAACTCACACTGAAACCAATAAGGAGTTTTGCCTGACTAATGAATGCAGGATCAGGCCCAGGATGTGTAGGTATTTATTACACTTGGCTTTGCACTCATAAAGTTAATGTGTGAAGTAATAATCTAAAACAAACAATAAGGGGCAAGTTGCTGAGTGGCTGGGAGATCAGATGAAAATCAGGCCACTTATTTACATCTCTAAATATGAATGTAGGAGCCTAACTTTATGGGCCGAGGTTTTGGCCTAAGTATTTTAAACTTTAAAGAGGCCTCTGATTTTGTAGGCTCAATTTTGCAGGTGCAAAGAATAGAATTGCACACCCAGATATCTATCTAGATGATAGATTTAGCCACCTAACTGATTTGTGGGTGAATTTAGGTAGCTAAACAGCTAACATCTATCATTCATGTTGGCAACTATTTGCAGAGGCAAAACTGCACCTCCAAAATTAGAAGATGTTTTCAAAATGTAGTTCCAAATAATTATTTTTACATTACCAAATGTAGACTTACTAAGAGTCTCCTTTGTCATTTCCAGTCATACATCTCAATTGGTTGGTCTCCTTAAAGAGATTTAGACATTTAGAACAATAAGAGTCTCCTAATCTTAGAAAAATCAAATTAGTATTATTTTAATTTAACTGTGCCCAGATGTGTGCTAGGTACTTCCTGACACAGAAAAAGGCATGATCACTGCTCTAAGGCACTTATACACTAACTTGAGATGTGACATACCACGCAGACTATAAGTTATTCAGGAGGCAAAGAGAAGGAGTGAAGGGATAAATCCTACACATACTGAATAAGTAGGTTTGGAGTCTTTCAACTCCCAGTGACTTCCAGGGGGCTTATGCACTGACTTTAATTAGGCCTTTAATTAGCAAATTTCCTGTAGGGATTGCAAAAGAAGTGGGTCTTCAAGAGGGATTTGGATGAGGAAGGGTAGTGGTCTGGTCTACCAGTATAGCAAGGGCATGGCATGGCATCACAGATAGCAAAGAATTGTGGGAGAAGCAGGCAAACAGGATGTCCAGGCTGATATCACTAGTGGATTGGAGTGGCAGGATGATGGTGATAAAAAGATCAGGTCAGGAAGGATAAATAGGAAGGAGCAGAGGCCATTGATGGCTATGGGAAGAAGCCTGAACTTGGTATATTGGACAAAAGAGAGCAAATGGAGAAATTTAACAAAGGAGGAGAGGTGATTAGATTGATGAGCCATTAAGATGGGCTTAGCAGAAGTATTTTTATGGACTTGAAGGGTCATTATAGGTGTCAGAGATACTGGAGTGGAGGAATTTATACTAACCCAAAGGGAGATGATGAGGGCTTGGATGAGATTTTTCTAACAGTACTGTCAGTGAGAAAAGGTTGGATCTTAGAAATATTTTGTCAGAAAAGGCAGCAAGATTTGGACACTATCTATCCAATGGTTTCATATCGATATTGAATAATAAGGGGGAGAAGAGGAATGAACATTGTGAAAACCTGCAAGGAGGGCTGTGAAAGAACATTTGCCCCAAATCACCCTCTGACTTTGGTCTGAGGTGAAGAACCTGAGTCCTTTCAGGGTCTTTACATTCACCCCTGCAGCTTCCTGGAAGCAAGACAGGAATACTTGGCTCAAACTTTTAAAAGAGCTGAGTACCTGCCCTCTGAAAGACAAGCCCCTTTAAGGTGTCTCAAGTTGGGCACCCCAAAATTGAGGCATTCACATCTCTATCATGTTTGAAAATGTAGGTCCTTATTTTAAAACGATCAGCTAAGTCCACGTGAAGTCCAATTTAAAATTAAAACATAAGGCCAAGTTCTTCCTTGATTTAATTACATTGACTTACGTGGAATACCAGGGATGGATCTGGTTCATACAGTCAAACCAAAAGCCCACTAGTAACCAGTGCAAGCTCAATTAAATGTTGAGGATACAACGAAAATCAACTGCTCTGAAATTCAGGGAAAAGGAGACTAGAGAGACAAGGTGGATGAGGTAATATCTTTTATTGGACCAACAGAGCTCTGTGTAAGCACAAAAGTTTGTCTCTCTCACCAACAGAAGTTGGCCCAATAAAAGAGATTACCTAACTCACCTTGTCTCTCTAATACCCTGGGACTGACATGGCTACACTACATACAACAAAGGAAAAGGAGATGACAAGAGTTAGTTCTGAAAGACACAAAGGCACAGATAAATTCTCTCTCTATATATATATACACACACACACACACACGCACACACACTCATGGGTTGTGAGAGACTTCTAAGATCACAAAAAGATGCCTTTTTAAATAAAATATATACCATGAGCCTCAAAAATTTAACAGAGATAATCCCTTGTCTTCAAGATGCTGGACAAGGATGGTGAAAGAAATCAAGTCATAAGTTAAAGGAATAGTGACAGATTTTCATAAATCAGCTCATTTCAAAATGTTGACATTCAAATCATATTCAAAGAGACTAAGTAGCTTTGAGTAGTCAAGAAAGTCACATAAGCTCTGCCATCAGCATAATACTGAAAGCTAAAACACAGCAGCTCTGTGGCACAGTTGGAAATGGAACCCATTTCTCCCAAGTCCCAGTGAAGTGCCCTAGCGACTGCCTTCTACCCCCTGTCCTCTCTCCTGGTTCCTCTAATCACTCTCCCTCTGCCATTGCAGAGTGATTTCCATATGAGTCATTCCTGAGCAATTTGAAGCTCTATTTTTTCAACTTTTACAGTTTTTTCTGCTGAAGGGAATAACTCAGCCTAAAGACACAAGGTTATTTCTGTTTGTGTCCAGCTCACTCCTTTGGTTTTGATAGGTATGAAACCACGAGGCATGGACAGCTGATTTCAGAAAAACTGAGCTGACCAGAGACAGGTTTTGGTTGTGAATAGGAAATAAAGGTAGAGTATGGACACAAATGCTAGGATGCCCTTTAGCCAAACAAAGTACGGATCCTTGGGGGTTTGGGGGTGGAGAGAGAGAAATCAAAGTATAAAATCTACAGATCAGTCTCTACTGTGTTCAGTTTCTCAATTACTTCTCCATTTGCATACATTTTAGAGAACAGATTTAACCTAGTCAAGGCTCATGTGTCAAAGCTTTCTAGATCTCATTCAGTCCCACTTTTTTTGGACTTGTCACCTCTATATCGAGTACAATATGCATTATTTCACATTTTTCCGTAATAAATTTAATTTGCCATATGTCAGCCCAATTACTGAGCTGATCTAAATCATGATGAGTATTTCTTGCTGCCCATTCTGTGCCTAGTATGCCTCATAATTTATTATTATCAGCAAATACAGTGAGTTTACAGTTGGTCGTTCTGTTTAGGTCATTTGTTAAAAAAAAAAAAAACGTAGAAACAGTCCGAGTCCAAGTATTAACTCCTATGAAACACTTCCCTTTGACTGTGCAAAGATCCCAGAGCAGAGGGAGGTTTGTTTTCTTTAAACCATTTCTATGTCTTCTCCTCAGTCCCAGTTAGATTAATCTTCAGAAGCAGCCTGTCATATAGATCCTTATCAGAGATTTTCTGAAAACCTAGACAAAATATGTCATGTGCACTGTAATAATCTACTTTATAACACTGAAGCTCATTAAAGAGGTCGATTAGCATTATTGCCTTTTCTAAACCCATTCTGGCAGCCTCAGGTTAGATTTTTGCTCTTCAATGTAAGCAGTACCCAAAATGAGCAGGAGTTCCCAGGAGCTGAGCTCCTTTGCGGCAAGAGCTGAGTACCAGCACTTCTGAATTAGAAAAGAAGACTGCCCGCTGCTCCACTCAAACATTAAAGATGGTGAGACTGGAACTAAAAATGTAAGGAAATTATATCTGAAAAAAGAAATTGCAAACCCACAGCCATGTTATCAAGGGGGAGTTTGGCTTACAAATAGATGTCCCTCCTTCCCCCTCTCCCGCCTGACTAATTTCAGCTTCTCATTACATAAGAGCTCTTCAGTACTCTTTTCTGTTTTACCATTTCTCCTGTTCTCTGCTTTCCAAGTCAGATCTGCCTGGCAGCATTAGAGGAACTAGCCCATTCTGAAGGCTGACTGGTTTCAGAGGGGTAGCCATGTTAGTCTGTATCAGCAAAAACCAAGGGGGAAAATACATTAAGATTTGCCATCGTCTATCATTTTGTCCAACATCTTTCTAATTTTATGCGGGACTGTTGTCTTGCTTTTATTATTTTAGAAGTGTTTTCTGACACATTGCATCCCTGCCATTCATCAGTTTATCATGGTTTCACTGCATTCCTATTTCTAGATTCTCCTCAGCATGATCTATGTTTTCAGTTTTACTGAATTACATTTCTGTTTTCTTCCTCCATTCTTGTTTTATATATTCGTCAGTACTACAGATGAGCAAATTTTCTATTTGCAGATTTACATGTACACATATATTTTACATGTTACAATCTCGGTTGTCCACCATCTTATTATTTTATGATAAGTTGTATCTTCTGTAATTGTACCTGAGTTAATTTTTATCCATTCCTTTCATATCCCTTCAAAGATAGCTCATCTGAAACAATAAATTATTGTCCTGGCAATTGTTAGTTTGGATTTTTTAGTTTTGATATCTAGGTTAATTTCATGCATAATCATATTATAGTTACTTGCATCTAGAAGCTCTATTAATTTTGATTTATTTTCACTTTCTTACCTATTAATTACAACTGAATTGGGACATATATATTGGTCTTGCACATACAGAAGTGAAGCAATACTTCCACAAACAAATTGTTGCAGTACTTCCTTCACACCACACAATTTAAGAACCTCCCAATTTAGTAAGATAAATCCCCTACTATAGCATATCATGCATACTGTATTATTCAGAACATAAATTTTCTTTCCCAGAACTAGGGTTTAAATGGGCACTAGAAAATATATTGTAGAGACTAATCCCACCTTTGCAGTGTGATTTGAGTCATTTTCATTGCCAATTTTTATGATTCATTGGTAACCTATATTTATCAGGCATAATCCTCCAGTCAGACCCACACAGATTGACCCTTATACCCATTGTTGATTAGTACTGATGTCCATCAGGATTTGTACAGCTGCAAGGATGTGTCTGCATAGATCCAGTTGCAGGATTGGGGCCTCAAATGCTAACAACTGTGTTAAGCCAAACAATTGCTAGTGCAAATTCCTTTACGATTCCACAATAAGCTATGTTAATCTTGTTCCCAAAGGACCTAAACCTTATCAATGACATTTTTATTTTTGCTAAAATCCCTAAAGACCTATAGAACTCAAAGAACTGAACATATAGAACAGAGATGGAGCTGAGGATTCACAATGATCATGAAGCAGCCAATATTCATGTTCAGTGTGAATGGAGAAAAGATGCACCACAAAAATAAATCAGATGCTAAGTGGTTGACAGTGAAGCATGGAGATATTTGCTCGCCAAGTAAAAGACAAGCAAACATACAAATGGGTAAGAAAGCTAGTAAAAAAAAAATCAATCATTTCCTGGGCATAGTAAAAAAGAGTAGGTGAGAATATGCTGACCATTTTGCATAGAAAGGAGATAGAACAACAGCAGGGAGATCAATAGACCAAGGGTGCATCAAAGGCAGCTAGCAAAACAGATGGGAAAAGGAACCAGAACACTTTGCAGGAGGATATATGGTGATATCTACCAAATGCCAGGCTGTTTGGTGCTACCCTGGCAGTGATGTTGATTTTAAATGTGCACTGCATGCACAAACATGGTGTACATGCACTGTCAGTGGTGCAGACACTGAGTTTGCATTAAGAAGGAATAGAACAGAAAGTTAATCTTAATTTTCCATGACTCTTCTGAAAATGTCTGAGTGATGTTATTGACTTAAATATGATGTGCCATTTTTGACCATGGTATTTAACTGTATATTATGAGTTCATTTTGGCCAGCTGAACTTCCTGTCCAGCACAAGCTGCATGTGCACAGTAGCAATACGTACCGCTTGGCAAGCTTGCTGCAAACCCACTTTACCAGGGGTGCGAGAGCCAGCCAGTGCAACCCACTAAGGGAGTGAGGTCTCCCAGAAGCAGGTGGGGCTAGGCTAGCTAAGAGATGTACTGATTCAGTGCATCTCATTGGAAGTCTCGGCCATGGAATCTCCTATGGCCATAAAATAAACCTTCTCTGAGCAGAGACCTAAGGGAAGATGGGTGGCAGTACCATTACCTGCTATCTTCTGGGGTGGGGTGAATGCCTCCGATCATAAAACTGCCCCTACAGACACACAAGGGCTGTAAATTTCACTCCCTCTGTGCTCATGATGATGAATCTGGCCCTTTATATTAGATAGATTTTATTTTACCCCTTTATTTATTTAAAAAAAAATCATATTTCAATGTAAAGTATTAATAACATAATCTCTTTTCCTGATGATTCATTAGGATGTGTGTTAATACGTGATTTTGATTATGAAAGTGATCATATAAAACAGTGCAGTGTTGAGAAATAACTGCACAGATGTAATGTCATCAGCAGAATTTTCTACTAGGATTGTTGAGCCAAGTGATAAAACAACATAATTTCAAACTACGGTATTACTTCCAGTTCCCAAGCAGCTTCATACATAGAAAAGAGCAGCACTCTGATGTACAGAGGGACTGTGGGCCAGTGCTCAGCTCTCACAATGAGGGCCAGATTTTCAAAGCAATCGCTGCTGAATACTTTTGAAAATCTGGCCCTCTAAGTCTTCATTTTCCAAAGTGCTCTCGTGTAATTTACTGATGTAAAAGTAATACTTGGAGACAATAAAAACACTGACTACTCTGTAACAAACTCAGTTTGGGAACCAACTAACTAAAGGCATCCTATGTGCAGCACTTGCCAGTACCATATGCATTAAATAAAAGAAAGTGCTATGTAGATCAAATGGAGGCTCACCTGCCAGGCAGCATATGTTTTGCTGCTGTCAAACCCAGGGGCTTTGTACAGAATTGAGACAGATGCTTATCTAACCTTCTGCACCATTCTAAAAGATCACATCAGAGTCCACATATTTAGAGGACTCTATTGTGAAATAAAGTAACATTTTTACAGAAGGTTGCTAGCAATCAAGACTATCTGATGTAGTTTTGCTTTCATACCAGCTACTCAAAGCTATATTAAATTTTCTTAAGTGACACCTTGGAATTCCCTTCACACATACCAACTTTGAGATACATGAGGCTCAGTGAATTGTAAACTTTCATAACAGATTTACATGTTATAGGTTTTAATACCCTTTCCATTCTTAAATGTATTAAGGAGGACAGGGTTTAGCTGCATTTGACAGAGATTATTCTAGACATGGCCTATTTTTCAGACTAGTCATTTGTTGTACTTGATAATTATCTATATGTCCTTTTAAATTGATTTTCTTTCTGAGCTTACTCTAGTTATTCTTCCAAAATATTAACTTAATAAGTTGCTTAATAATATGTTTGTATTTACTCCACTGCTTGGCATGTTTGAGAATTTGTTCCTTCCCATGCACACACTGAACAATGAATCATGTGTGTAAACGTGGTTCTCTCTGGGCATCTCGTAATCTAACTCCTGGATTTGAACAGTCATCTTTCAGACATGATGGGCCTATTTTCAAAAAAATTTGGGGCACAAATATGCATACAACTGCACAGCTGATGTGAGCATGCAATTCCCATGACTGCACATGTAAGAACCTAATCCATGCATACAATCAGGCTATTGAATGCAAAAGTTAAACACTTATTACACAAGCGTTTTTGCACATGCAATTGCATTCCTGGCTTTTTTAAAATCAGACCCTATTTTTACAGGTTTATATGTTTGGGTAGGGCCAAATTCAGGGTGGCTGGCAGTTGTACCTATATACCTACCAA
Source organism: Trachemys scripta elegans (assembly GCF_013100865.1). NCBI lineage: Eukaryota > Metazoa > Chordata > Testudines > Emydidae > Trachemys > Trachemys scripta. The sequence continues at coordinate 90,694,560 of NC_048301.1, forward strand.
AAAGGCTAAAGCCAGACGAGCAAATGCACAATCCAAGTATTTAATCCAATTCTGGTTGAGGGGTTAATCTATAGGCTTTCTGCAGGTGCTCTAGAAATGGAGGCAGGTAAAGATGTTCTGCGGATGGGCAAAGGCACCTGGGGATGTGGTCCAATGATTTACTTGCTGGCTATGACCCCACACAATCCTGTCCCACACAGATGTTTTCTACCTCTTCCAAGAATAGCTGCAAGGGGGACTGTGCACATGGATGTACCTGTCCAATGTAGGGTGCACAATGCAGCACTATAGGTGGGAGGATACTCCTGGCCTCAACATTGTTACACACACACACACCCTCTGAAGAGTTTCTGGAAATATGCACAAAGTGCAGAGAAGTTCCATCAGCCAGTTAGACACACTAGTCCAGTGGTTTTCAAACTGCGGGTCATGACCCAGTACTGGGTTGTGGAATGTAAGGCACTGGGTTGCGGTGGCTCTGGTCAGCACCGCCGACCAGGCTGTTAAAAGTCCTGTCAGTGATGCTGCCTGGCTAACGCAGGCTAGTTCCTACCTGTTCTGACACCGCGCTGTGCCCCAGAAGCGGCCAGCAAAGGTCTGGGTCCTAGGCAGGGGGACCATGGGGCTCCGCGTACTGCTCCTGCCCTGAGCACTGGCTCTGCACTCCCATTGGCTGGCCAATGGGAGCTGGGAGGGCAGTGCTTGCGGGCCAGAGCCACACGGAGCCGCTTGCACGCATCCACCTAGGAGCCAGACCTGCTGCTGGCCACTTCCGGGGCACAGCATGATCTGCAGTGCCAGGACAGGCAGGAAGCCTGCCTTAGCACCCACGCTGCGCCGCTGACTGGGAGCCGCCTGAAGTAAGCCCATGCCCCAACCCCACGCCCCAATCCCCTGCCCCAGCCCTGAGCCCCCCCAAACCCAGAGCCCCTTCCTGCACCCCAAACCCCTCATCCCCACCCCAGAGCCTGCACCCCCAGCCCAGAACCCCTCTCACACCAACCCCCTTCCCTGAGCCCCCCCAACCCAGATCCCCTTCTTACACTCCAACCCCCTCATCCCCGGCTCCAGCCCAGAGCCTGCACCCCCAGTCCAGACCACTGACCCCCTCCCACACCCCAACCCTCTGCCCCAGCTCTGAGTCCCTCCCACACCCCAAACCCCTCATTCCCGGCTCCATTGGGTCGTGGGCATCAACAATTTTCTTCAACTGGCTCGCCAGAAAAAAAAGGTTGAAAACCACTGCACTAGTCATATAACATTATGGGCCAGATCCCCAGGCCCTGCTGAGATCCCTGTGTGCCTTCATAGTGGCACAAAGGTTAAGCCAGTCTTAAAAGGGCTGATAATGGTGGGATTCCCTGGGAAAACCTCACCAGACATAAACCCAGCTTAACCAGTTTTACACTACCTGCTCCTTGCTTAGGGAGCCCTGTAGCTGCTCCAAGTTATACTGGGGTCCTTTTCAGCCCCAAATCAGTAGAACTGAAAAGTGACTGAAAGGCTTTCCTCTCCTCTCTTCCCAAATGAGCCAGTCTGGCTCTACCATTTTATGACAGGCATACTAAGATGATAGCTAAAAAGAACAGTACGAGTATGGAAGGCAGCAGCATTACAATAGTTTGGAAACAATCCCCTGAGATTCATTGAAAATATCCTTGTGATCTTGAAAAGTAATAATCCTTTAAAGCAATCAATAACCTCCTTTCCAGAAGCAGGCTTTCCATCACAATAGAGTCTCAGCACCATTTTACATACTCCCTGCTCCAGTCACTCACTCAAGTCCTTTATGTCGATTAAATTTCTATTGCTACTGCGGTGGCAATAGGGTGTCACTTTTCAAAGGAAGTGTGGGATGGAATGGAGCTGAAGTAATCTGTAGTTCAGCATCACAACTAGAGGAGCACAGGGGACAATTGGGTAAATATCTGCTTGAAATCTTGTGTTGAACAGTTTCTATGCAAAATGGATAACTTTTACCTCACAGCTGCATATGCTGCCTGTACTAATAAACTCTGAAGCTGCTTATATGGCAGCTTGAATATTCCACAATTAGTGCCACTGTAATCCAGCCTGGAATTGCTGTCTGTCTTCTATAAAAATGAGATGATGGCATATGGAAACAACATGAAATTATTATTACTCTAACACATTCCAGGTCAGATTCATCTCTGCATTAGGGGAGGTCCTTAAAACTAAAATTGCCAGCCACACCAGGGATCTTTGATAGCAGAGGAGTTACTTTGGAGATGTAGCCAGGAAAAGGAGCATGGTGGAGCCTTCCTATATGCTGGAATTCTCTGGCTTCCCCTTGCAGGGAAGGTGGGGTGACACCAACTACAAGTTAGCGTTACCTAAAGGCAAGTATAACTTGTGCCATGTGACCATTCCAATGATGCAGAATGGCCCCAGCATAGTGGGAGCAAGGAACATAAAACGTGGCTTAAAGCCTCTTTTACACCCTTTTTCTGAATTCCACTGAGCACCCCTTGACCAGACATGAGTACTGCAGCCAACGCAAGTCATTCCCAATGGAGTGTTCAAGTCTATTTCTGTCCACTTGAAGGGTGACTGAAATCATCAGTTCACCTCACAGAGGTCACCTGATAGCCAGCAGATACTACAAATTTTGAGTTGCTATGGATTGAAAATAGACTTGAAATACTGACAGAGAAGCAAAAGTCTTGATAACCCCACTAATATTCCCTCAAGCCTTCCAGTCACCCACAACATCAAGTCTCAAAGCAAGGGAATGCAATGTAACATCAAGTCAATGCAAAGCTAAAATTCAGGGTCTCACTTTGGTTAATTGCAATTTCCTGAAATATTTAATCTTGGAGATGTAAGGAAAATGCAGAGATTGAGTTTAAAGGTGATGTTAAGAAACGACCATTTCTTTATTATATGGCATGATAAAGAATTAAAGACGGATGGGTAATGAAGTGTCCTACATAACCAGATGCACCACTAAAATGCCTGCAGGTAACCTGCCTTGTATCAAATAAATGTGGAATAATTGTTTAGCATCCAAACTGAATCAACTATTTTCTCAGCATCCACACTATTTGCAAGAGTCTTATAAAGAACATCACACAAAAACATGAGAGGGAAAGGAAGAAAGAGGGGAATGATAAAGATGTGAAGAATGGCTATTTAATTATGCTGTGGACTTCAGCTCTCTGTCTGACATTTTCTCTCTCTCCTCCAACTCAAGTCACTGGCATGTACTCTATTCTACAGATGGATCAACATGGAGAGAGAGAATTGTCCACATCTGCTGGCATTAATCTTCCTCCACAATGGACTCTGACTGAGTCAAAACTATTACTCGCACTTTCTACTCTGAGTCATTATCAAAAAGGATGCTATTTCTGAAATCTTATTTTCAGATAGGATCTATATCGCCTGGGCTAGATGGACAGAGATGGTGTGACTTTTTCTAAATTCTATAGCACTTGTTGGCTTACAGCTATAGCTCTTGCTTTCTGGTCTGTTCTCAGTTCATTCAGTGGAAGATGCAGGACTGGAAGAAAGGACAGTGAGAGATTATGCTGCTGTTCCAATCTTCTCATTTCCCGGTTTCTGACCTCCCTCCCCTTCAGCTCAACTAAGTAGCTACTGCCATTATGAATACATCACCTCTCGAGTGCCTTCACTGGCTTCCCCACACTTTCTCCATGTATTCAAACTTCTCATCCTTACTTTCAAAGCACCGGCAAACACCATCTCTCACTACAGCTCTTCTCTCATTTCCTCCTAATTTCCTCTGGTTGCTTATGCGGATTTGAGACCTGCTTCCTGAACACCCAATTAATATCCTTGTCCTACTCTTGTCTTCAGAGCTTCTTCAACTGGACATCCCTATACTAAGACATCCTCCACTTCCTTGTTCACTGAGTGACCTCTCGTAATCCCTGTCAGGAATACGAATAATCAGTATGGTTTGAAAGTGTTCAGAGCTGTGGCTGGGCACATACATGCTAAAATGAGTGGATCAGTGACCTGACCTTCAGGCCTCAATGCATGTCAACCTTCTAAGGCTCCACAGCACAGAGCTCTTGCAAAGTGCACTAGGAAGGTTTTGGGGGAGTCAGAATATGGTACATTTCTTTCCCTGAACTGACCAAAGCTTCTCTAGCATATGCATATTCTGTAGCTGCAAAAACCATCCCGTATTTGGCCTATACAGAAAGCCACCTTTCATCCTCAGTGCGATGATAAGTGTATTTCATGGATATCCAGCCCAGCAGATCTTATTGCAACTCTAACAGTTACCACCAATCTATTTTACATGGAGGACAAAGAACATACCTTCTCTTTTCTTCAGGATCTTTTACTGAGCACATTGCCATAGTACCTCAGTACCTTCACCAGTTAAGCATCTCAGCTCACAAATCTCTTTCCAGACATAAGCATTCCCACCTATTTTGTCCTCTGATGCAATTTTCTAGGGCACAATGTTTCTATGACATTGATCCTTGTGCTTAGATCCCATTTTTCTCTGGAGCATGAAGAATTTTAAGACTTGCTCCACTTTTACCAAATTCTTTTCTACCACAAACGTATTCTCAGCTATGGCTGTGGGAATGGCTTGCAGATCCCCACTCGCTCTGCACAAAAGTCAGGGCTCAAGCACCTCCAGGGATCAGCCAAAAGCCACAGGAGGTTGTTGGATGCAAGAGACTGTATTACGATATTTAGGTAGCAAATATATATTTACAAACACAAGTTGGCAGTCAGCTCCCTATAGACTGTACATCAGAGGAGGGGCTGAGCATGAGCTATTTGACTCCAACGGGGAATGAACTTGCACTCCTGAAATAGCTCTTATTTCATCAGGTTTTGGATGGAAGAATTTGCACAACTTAGGCATTATCCTGAACTTGCCTGTTTTTGACCAAACCATGCCCCCTTTTTTGAGCTCTGTCATCTGATGACAAGCCGATCTAGACCTAAGCACATTTCAGAGTCTGGACAAATCTCAAAGAGCATCACTTAAGCCCTTCATTCAGAATCACACTTCACCTAAGTGACTTTTCAGAGCTCAGCATGTATGGAACTGACTGGAGGATTTTATCCATACTTTGAAATAATCTTCCCTTTTGTGACACCAACTAGACTTGAAATGCTGCAAACATGCTGACAGAAGAGATACCAGAGAACAGTTTTTAAAAGTTGCCAAGGATTTTGTAGGTCCAGAGGTGTTTTTCAGCATGGGAACAGCTAGGGGACATTTAAAACACGATGGAAAAATTCCAGAGGACATAGAAGATTTTGTGGTGTTTGAGGGAATCTCTAACATGAAAGGTAACATATTTTGGTGTGGGCTGGAGGGGACAGGGTCTGATGGACGGGTTGTCAGCCCTATAGAAGTAATAAGGGTGGCAATCTGCACCACTGGAATGTGGGGAAAGGAATGAAATGAGAAAGGTAAATGAAGCGGAGTATTGCAGCAGGCAGAGGCCCCAACATCAGACATACAGTAGCACTATACAGTCTCATAAGATCCCCTGAGTTTTACATTGAAGAGAAGTGACAAAATCATCAGGAGAGAAATGAGAATGACCAGCAGAAGCCTGAGGAGGAACAGCGTGAGAAGGGAGTCAAAAATACTAAATAGCTGCCTGAGGTTAGTGCTACTGGACTACAAATTATAAAGCGAAACATATAAAACTGCCTTAAAGGTAAACTGTGATGCTTGGGCAAGAGAAACGGGGTGTGTGTGTGGGGGAATCTTTATGGACCCCAATCACAACCAAAATGTAAGGTATGCTCAGACTTCAATAACACAATTACATTGTGACGCCAAGCATTTGAAAAGCAGCTCCTAAGTTTATCTGCCAATGACTGTGTTTGTGATTCTGTGCCTGTCCCCTGACCCAGTGCTGTTTGAGACAACTGTGATATTTTCAGCTGTTGCAGAACAAGCAAGAAGTCTTAAAATCAGGCCTTGGCAGGATCATTTTTTAAAAATATACCAATTTTCCAAGTATTTTGTTTTAAAATGTAATCAATGTATATATATTTTTATATATATATATATATATACACACACACACACACACAAACGCACGGCTGTTGATCTGGGATCTTAAAAAGTTATTTTAATTTGGAGAAGTGGCGAATAAAGCTTTTCACTAGAGTTAGACACAAATTGGAACCATTTATGCAAACCTCTCTGAACTTTGAAATACTACAGGCTTTGGGTCAAATGGAATCTAGATCTGAACCTCCCTGCTTCTTGGTTTGCAAAACAAAAATCCAACTGAGATTTTACAAAACCTAACATACTGGGGTTTGCCCATCTCTTAACTGTATTTGTGAAGAAGTCATTTCACTACCAAAAAACAGGGTTTCCAGGAATGCTATTTTCTGGAGAAATATTGGCACAAAACCACAATCCTTGCATTTATGTAACTGAAGTCAGTGGGGGTTTTGTCTGGCTCAGCATTGCAGAATAGGGCCCCTGGTTAGTGATATTCAGGAGCCAGTTTGTTCAGTTTTGTATTCTCTATGGTTATGTGTTGGAATTTATCCTGCTTCTCATTTGAATCATGTACCCATTACTCACTTAGCTTTGTTACATCTTTAATTATGACCTTTTGGTTCTAAATGAATAAGTGGTATAATTTTACTTTAAGAAATATGCCAGGACTCAACTACCAACATCTTTAGATTTCATAGAAATTGCAGGGATCATAGAAATTTAAACTTGATAATTACCTCAATATTTCAAGTCAGATAATCGCTATATAAAATAATTATGGGTTGTTGTTTTTCCAAATTCACTTTGCATGGTTATTGTAGGTTACAGTAGGTTATGCTGTGAGATGTTACACAAGATGGAGAAGTATAATGTATCTTAATGCAAGATTATTCTATATGACATGCTATTCATTTATGGCAGGTTGTGCCTAGAGCCTTGGATAGGCACCTCTTTTCACCTTAGTACAAATATGTGAAATATCAGAATCCACATTTTCCTGTTAAAGAATGCCCAGATCAGTTTTTAAATTCTGTAAAGCCTATTCTCCAGTGCACTGTTAGGTCTCTTTCCTGATACTGGTACTAGCAAAGGTGCAAGGATTATGTAGGCACAATACAAAGGTCACAAGCAATTACCATATCCTTTGCATGCTTCTTGCATTAAACCTTCAATAACTCATCCCTGTATCATTCATGTGTCATTTATTTTGTTATCATAAGTTATTTCCCATCAGCTTACATTATATCATACACGCTGGCACATCTATGGTCATTTAAGCAACGGGACAGTACCTGCTGAGGTTTATTTTCTCAATGTGAAAAGAGAAGATAATTGGAAGTTAAAAAGAAGAATTTTTAATATCACCAGATAGCTCAATGGACATTTTCTCAAAACGCCAATACAGGTTTTTTTGGTGTTAAAAACAAAGAAAAAAATAACTTGGCATGATTTCTATCATGTTGATCCTTTTGGGTTCTCAAACGTTATGATCCATGGAAAGTCTGGATTCATGCTTACTTCTACTCTTCATTAAGTCAGTTGTAGTTGAATTGCTGGTAAAGCAGGCTGCTGATACAGTAGGTGGGCATGCTGAATAAAATACGTATCACAGCTGTACCTGCACTTGTCAGAGAGCCAGCCTGCTTTTCGCCAGTCTGTTCTCCACTGCTTCCTGGTCATAACCCATCTGTTTCTGAATTCATAAAATGCTGAAGAACACAAATATCTGAACCTATTATAGGTAATATGCTTCAATTAAATTCTGATTGTGGAGCTGTGCTTAACAGAGAAACATTGGTAATGTATCTCTTTCAAATCTGTCAATAAAATAGACACCAGTCCATAGATATTTCTGTAGCATTTACAGTCTTTTCCACACAGAAGCTTCTACATATGGTAAACTTGTCCAATATACTTCCAGTTGCAAAGGAAAACCAACACTAACCAAAACACACCCAAAAGACTATGGTAGGTTACTAAAATCGAGTAGCCAAGAAATTGCATACCCTGTGAGATACCAAATTAGGCAGACTTAAAGGTAAAATAAACCAGACAATTATTAATCTGACACTTACTGGTAAGTAAAAGAGTACTTTACTTTTCAATTTGATTAACTGATAACACATACAAAAATAATGTAGCTAATAAAAGTTTATCTTGTGCATGTACTTTTTCCAGTGGAGGTGAAATGCTCAACTTTGCAAGGTCAGTTTCATAAGATATAAGAATTAGAGGAACTCAGCAGGCCATCAATAACTGATTTAATAGGAACAGACTTTAAATAGGAAAAGTAGGGGAGGGATCTATCCCCAGGATATTTGCTGAGAATACCTACAGTACCTATGATTAAACTATCTGTCCTCTGGATGTCATCATTGCTCTTTTTATATGCTGTTGGTTGAAAGTGCATTTATGTAGAAGATAACTGCAATCCTAAGGAAGCTAGTTTTGGTACATTATATTTGGTACTTCAGTGCATCTCTAATTAGAAGGTAATACACAAGTGTGTGGTCAAATCATTACTATCTATAATGCATGTTGAATTGTGCTCTATAATATAGGGGACCCCTGCACAGATTTCATTTGACATGAATTCACATCTCTGCTTCAAGATGCACTTTATGCCTCTTCGCAGCTGGGACACCCCTGCCAATCAGCAATAGTGTTTGCAGTATTTGCAAAAATCTTCTTTATGTTAAACCAGAATTTAAAATTTCAAAATAAGGTGGGTGATTTTTAGGGGAAGAAATGTTTCAGAGCACCCAGAACATGACAAAAAAAGAAGTTAGGTTAGAAGAAAAAGGGAAGTTCAGAACATGGTGATACCTATTTCAGCACAACTAGATCAGACCCAAGAAATCCGATTGATTTCTACAAAAGATGAATAAGAAAATAGGCAAAGTTGTGGTAGCTGCAGTAATGTACATATATTTCTACAAGATCTTTGATAATTTGTTACAGAAAAAGGTTTTAGATAGAAGTGGACCCTCAAATCTGAGCTAACACAGCTCCTAAATTTTGTGGTTACCGAATGTTGAATTCAAATCTCAGAATCAAAACCCACCACTATGTTTTTGGATCTTGATTAGTTCCAAGACCAGCAGGGTCCTGTTCTCCAGGTGCAGTTTGGCCTGTTGGCAGCTGGTATAAATTACAGACGACACTGGTCCCCAGATGGCCCTAGGATCAGGGGAATGACGTAAAGCCACCTTTGCACTCCCTCTCCTTAGCTGTGCCAAGTGGTCTCCAGCTGCTGCCCAAGATCTGGTCCTAAGTCCTCACATTGGAAGTGCCCCAAATAATGTCATCTTGGAGCAGCACAGCTAACACTAAAAGAATGCTCAGAAGCATCATTTTTACATCTTCTCTAATACAGTGCCTAGTTTATGCGTGGAGACAAGTGAACGTGTAAAGCAGTGCTTCTCAAAGCCGGACCACTGCTTGTTCAGGGAAAGCCCCTGGCGGGCTGGGCTGGTTTGTTTACCTGCCGCGTCTGCAGTTTCAGCCGATCGCGGCTCCCACTGGCCGCGGTTTGCCCCTCCAGGCCAATGGGGGCTGCGGGAAGGGCGGCCAGCACATCCCTCAGCCCGTGCTGCTCCCCACAGCCCCCAACTGATGTGGAGAGCCAGGTTCAATTCCTCCCTGTGCCCAATGTGGCAAAGGGATTTGAATTTGGGTTCCCTATCTCTGAGGTGAATACACTAACCACTAGGCCATAGGTCATTCTCTCTCTCTGGCCCACTGCATATTTAATTAGTTCTACCCAGCAGAACAGCTTCAACAGGAGAGACAGAGAAGACCTACACTGCAATAACCCATAGTGCACTGGTTAGAGCACTTGCTTGAGAGGTGGGAAACCCAATGCTGAGCGTTGCAATGCCTAAATCCCTTTGTGGATCTGGCCCTTGGCCTCTCCAGGCCCGTTTTCCTGACGTGTACACTGGGGATAAAGATACTTACCACCTTTTGGAGCTGCTGTGAGAGCTTGTAAAGCACTTTGAACTCCTCACTTGGAAAGTGCGCTGGAAAGATAAAGTAGTAGTATTAACAATTTTATATTAGAATTGCAAGCCACTGTTTTTAGGTTTTATGAGAATTGTGAGAACATTGCTAGAAATTAACTTTGAGATGCTTCCTCATTTCGATGCTCGTATTTTGTCTGGCATGTAAATGTGTATGCTTTCATGCCTCAGCTACACCAATTCTACTCCTCTCCTGTTTCTATTTATTTTAGCAGCAATATGTGTTTACAAAATCAGTTGAAAAATGTTAATGATCAGTTAACAGAATACTAATGTGGATTCAAATTACTTTCACATGAATCAAGACAAATTAAAAAATGCTGTTTGATCATTAACTGCTTCAAATGTGTGTCACGAGAATTCCTGTATTTCAGAATATAGATGTTTTAAAAGGAGAGTATCCCATTAGGCAACTGAGCTGATTGCAAAAGTTTGGGATGGGGGCAGATTATAGTAAGGGCTGGATTGTCCCTGGCCTTAGTACAGGTGAGGGAGGTGCAAGATGACTTGCATCCCGGTTTTAACCGCTATACAAGGGCCAGAATCACTTGCAGTCCCTACCCTCAGGGAGCCCAGAGACTGCTCCCTCTGTGCACAGCCAACAGGGGAGGGAGTGTAAGAGTAGCCAGTGGGGGTCAGTGACAGGAGTATAACATTTGGTAACAATGACCCATGTCATTTTTTTTTTAATTGGCACAAATTCTTTTAAAAAACGCACCTATCCATCCCTGACATGACTTTAGTGGCACCTCACCTACACCCCCACTAAAGTGCAGCAGTACTGTTCAATATAACCCACTGCCACCAAGCCAGCCATCTGAAATCTCAGATCTCCCTCTTCCTCCAGCAACCCCCGCCTTCCAGTGAGCCCCCCACCCCTCCCCGCCCATTTTCAAATGCCTGAGCAAAGAGAGAAGTTTTGCAGCGCACCCTGAAGGTGGTTAGAGTCTAGCTGTTTCTGACAAAGGAGGGGGCATGAATTCCAAACCCAGGAGGCCCTCCCAGATGCAGCCGCTTCTCTTTTATATCAAGTGGGCTCCAGTTGGAGGGCCTCTCTTGAACCTGTTGGTGGTAAAAGGACATTGGGAAGCAGGCAGCATGAAATAGTCCAGGAAATAAATAGCTCTCTCTTGCCAGCACTCCTGCACATGCACTATATTGCACAAGGCTTGCCTGCCCAGCCCCACAGTTCAAACTACAGGGAGGTGATTTGCAGAGCACTCTAAAGTATTGTGCTCTAATTGCCCTGTGTAGACTCTGCTGTTGCGAATGAAATGGTAACCTAGTTCCTATTAACGTAGTCCTTGTGTGCTATGTAGACAAACCCATAGTCTCAGAAATAAACTAGATCTTTGGCAAAAATGGAGCTACTTAAGCTTCCAGAACCCCCAACCTGGAAAGGAACCTATCAGAAAACTGTAGAAGGAGCCTGCAACATTTCCCATTGCTTCTCTTCATACATTGACAAACGAGCTTCTGAACAGATTGCTTTTGAGACTGTAAATCATTGAACAAAAAAGTAAATTTCAACAGATACTGGAACTGGGTGCAGCAGAATCACAGCAAGTGCATACAAAAATAATGACTGCCCAATGACAAAATGGAAAACTAAGCTTGCGTCAAATGGAAAGCACAAAATGAGCATGGTGGCAATGTCACACTATGGCTTGTGTATAAGAACAGATACCACTCAGTTGAATTTGAAATAATGGGACAGGAAGGCCTACATGTGCTTGGGTTGAATGGCAGTCTGGAAATACAGAAGACCAAATGGATGTATAACTTGTCCACTGAACAGGATGAAAAAGGATATTCCTAAAGAAATTTGATGCAGTATTTAATGAACTGGAAACTGTTAGTAATACAATGCATCATACTGAAATATGTCCATATATGCAACCAAAAAGTACACCATGCAACATCTCATTAGCACTGAAAGATAAAGTAAAAGCTAATCCTGAAGCATGGAAAATTAGATGCTACTGAGCGAATTCACACACCAACTGACTGAGTTAATAAAAAGGTTACCATAATAAACCAAACAAATTATGGATTTGTATAGATCTAAAAAGATTTGAATAAAAGTATTGAAGAAGTCAGGTCTACATTTCAAAATGCAAGAGTATTTTCAGTTTTGGAATTAAATCATTGGTTTTGGCAGCGCCGACTGGATAGAAAAAGAGCAAAACTCCACACCTTCAACTTCCTGCTTGGTACATCTACATTTAAGCATCTTCCTTCCCGTCAGGACCTCCTCAGGTATACCAAAGTTGTCCCACATCTTTGAGGATTTGAGTGGGGTAGAAGAAATAATAAACCCTACAATGAGACTTATGAGAGAATGATTTTCTGCAATGTGTCAAAGAAAAGAACCTTAAATTGAACAGGCACAAATGTCAGATGGGATTGAATGAGATTAGGAGACATATTCAGTGACAAATGTATTTGACCAAAACCAAGAAACTTGGAGACTATTGTACGAACAGAAAGACCCTCAAACCAGGAGGCCTCGAAGAGATTCATGGGCTTGTGACTCATCCTTAGTTTATCACAAATTAAATGCTCCACTCATAATGTTGCTTGAGTACAGTACAGAATAACACATGGATAAAAGTAACAACAAAACCTTTTGACAATTAGAAAAACTTGCCACAGAAGCACCAGTACTGAAGTACTTTGAGGTTAATAAAGAGCATAAGATCTCAGTCAATTTAAACTCACATCAGTTGGTGGCTGTCATTCTGCAAGATGATCTCCGACTGGATATGCTTGAAAAGCACTGACTGAAATACAACAGAACTGTGCTCAGGTAGAGAAAGAAATGCTGGCAATTGTTTTTGGTCGTGAGCAGTTTTATGAGTGTGTTTATGGGCAGAAATCAGTTCAGATGGAAACGGACCATAAACTGCCACATTACAGAAACCAATGTGCAAAACACTGCCTAGATTTCAGAAAGATCACAAGGATTGTAAAAGTACTTGTTAAATGTACAATACATGTCAAGCAATGGGATTCTTACAGCAGATGTGCTCTTAAGAGCACCTACATACTAATTTTTGTGACAAGGTATTTGATGAATGGGCATGAAGTTTGGGAACACATATATTGGGCCAGTCTCAGTCACATGGGGCATACAGGGCTAATCAGTTCAGGGCTGGATTTTTACTTCAGGCATAGCCCTGGGCAAGGTGTTTTGCATAAACAGCACAACCCCAGGAGTAACCATGGGAGGCACTATGACTCAGACACATCCCTTGAGTCATGATACCTCGGCTTTCTCTTTTCTCCAGGTGGGGTGGGGGTGAAGGTAATAATTTGTCACTGGCCTATACCATCAGCAAACTAGGACATCCCTATGGCTGCTCAAAGAGCTAGCCAGCAAGTTGTTAGCTAGTGCTAAGATTCTGTCCATTGCCCACTCCTTCTCCACCCACTCACTTCAGGACAGGAGTACATAGCAGTGCAGTGCCCTCTGACATCTATTCACCTGGACCCAAGATCCACATAGCCCACATTAGGATGTAAAAAGGATTCTTACTGTCCATCAGTCCTTGCATAGTCCAGGTAAGAATCTAGCCTTTGCGAGCAGCTGTTCTTTTACTCTTGTTTTAATTTGCTATGAAAATATAATGTAGTATGTGTATTTTACACTTTGAAATTAACATCTACCTAAGAAACAACCAACTGGAATGAAATCCCTAACCTACTCTATTTCATTTAGGACAATTTTATCTAACTAATTTTTAACAAATCTAAAACACTGCCCAGATCTACTCTGGCTGTGAGGAACTGGTAATCAAGTCAAGCACCATTGACTATGAGAATAGTGAACTGTAGAAAATGACTTCTCAGCACTATGTAGTGTCACAGCACAATTTAAATAACATGTTCATTATTCAGGATCTCATAATTCATGTATACAGAAATTGATACAGGGAGCTAAAATAGGCTTTGGCGCTTTTAACGGTTAAATAAATAAATCACCTATATATATCATTACCAGTCCTACTGCACATTCAAACATTCTCTAAGTATCTGATCTGTTATCATAAAAGTCCTTCCAAAATTAAATTCATTGGAATAATATTAAGTGCTAATTTAGAATGAGAAATGCATATTTGGTGGCTAAAGTTATTGCATTTACACATCGACACCTCTTAAACGAACAAATAGAAGGTTTGAGAGAAACAGTTCTGTCTGGGTAGAAATATCATATGTATTATTATGCTGATGCACAACACGGTTCTTATAACTGTGATAACCTAGATTTAATTACACACATTGCTCTCTAAATTTCACAAAATGGGGGTAAGGATTTGTTTTTGTGGAGAGGAGAACTGATTGCAAAGAGGTTATTATCTTGATTAGCATATATACATAAAAATAAAATTGTTGTATTCCGATTTTCGCTCACATTTCTGGTGGGAGCACGTTTGAAACTTAGTATTGCTTAGTTTTTCTATCAGAACTTGAAAACATGATTTTGGCTAATCAAATATATATATCTGATATGTGTGTGAGTTTTATGAAATATACAGCTGAGCCAAACTTCTTGTGATAGTCATAAGAGGAAATTTGCCAATCTACTAATTGTTTGACCATTTGTGCAATGGCAGTGAATTTGGTAAAAATTTCTAGGTTAACAGAATATCAAGAACTCTCCAAATAAGTTTTGCCAGTAACTATTCACAAAACCAAATGTTCATGGTGCTTTACAGAATTTCATTGCTGTACTTGGTGCCTGGCTGTTTGAGCCACATCAGCTGATTGGAGTCACATGGCGCATGCTTGCTTCATCTGAATCTATGCCATGTTCTCAAGTAGCTCAGCAGATGCCGCTGTCACTCTCATGTTCAGAGGAAAGACTGTATCTTTTGTGGATTCCCAGGAGCTACTGCAAAGAGTTATTTTTCTTCATTTGTGAGTAATCCAAAGGGAACACTGTTCTAATCTCCCTGACATCCAGACCCAAGCTCCCTGTCTCTTGATGTTTCTATTATATTTGTGTGCTTATTATGAACATTTCTATTTACCCCACAAAATCACTGTCATTAAGAAGGAGCAGTTTCCCCCCCTCAGGGCACACAGCTCCTCTCTGTGATTGGCCTACTAGGTGGCAGAGAATGCAGAATGCCAAGGTGCCCACCTATCCTAGATATCTCTGCTCACCTGTGTCCCACCGAGGTTTCAGTTTGCCACTATGAAATAAGCCACACCAAGGTTGAATTCTCCCAGGCTTCTCTCTCACCTGTCATCTTCCTCTTTTGCTGGTGCTTTTCCTCCTCCCCTCTTAACTCAAACCTAGGGTGACCAGACAGCAAGTGTGAAAAATCGGGACAGGGGGTGGGGGGTAATAGGAGCCTATATAAGAAAAAGACCCCAAAATTGGGACTGTCCCTATAAAATCGGGACATCTGGTCACCCTACTCAAACCTTCCCCTTCACCTCCCAACCCTACCAATGAATCTCTAAGGTGGCTGCTACACTGCTTTTGTCTGAACAAATTCATTGAGTAACTTCCTCTGTGACACTGGCAAAACAGGTGCCAGCCCATTCCAATGTCCCCTGCCTCACTTGAATATTGATTAACACATAGCCAGAATCCATCTGGTTCACCTGTGTGTTAGTATTATTAAAATAGGCGTTAGTATTTAGACTTCATTGAATGCTTGTAAGTTTCTGCGTGTTTTAATCTCACTTATAACATCTGTATCCCATGTTATAAGGTAATATTTGAGCATTTCCATTGTAAGCCTCTGTAACTGTGTGAACAGACAGGAGAGAACCATTAACCCAGGGGCTCCCAAACTTTTTGCCAGCAAGACCCCATTTTAATAATTTCCTCCCAGGACCCCAGACAGCATAGTGAATTCCATTCTGAAGAGCAAA
The DNA here is from genome assembly GCF_013100865.1 of Trachemys scripta elegans. Lineage (NCBI taxonomy): Eukaryota > Metazoa > Chordata > Testudines > Emydidae > Trachemys > Trachemys scripta. Next base: position 90,710,457 of record NC_048301.1, read on the forward strand.
ATAGGGTCCCTCCACCCAGTGTGACCTCACAAGCACCACAAGTGTGATATCACACCGCATGGAGGCTGTCTTCCACACAGCATGACCTTGTATGTATGGTGCATGTGAGGTCACGCTGAGGTGTGGATGCCATTTTGTAGTGCAAAATGGTGTCCTCTGTGCATTGTGACCTCACACACACTGTACATGTGAGGTCATGCTGTGCAGAGCAAGATGGTGTTCTCTGGACCTCAGGGATTGCCATGATCCCAACACGGCTGATGGCACAATCCCATTTAGGGTCACAGCTCACAGTTTGGGAACTGCTGCACTAACTAGTGTGCCATGCTAGTCTCTAACAGAAGATGATACATCCTGCTTGACAAGGAAGGCCCATCAACACTAGACAAACTATTGTGAAACATCAAAGAGTATTGCATCAAAAGACATTGCCAATTGCTCCCTCCCTGCATGCAGAGGAGTTGTGCAAGTGAATTCCTTCCATCAGCTGAGTTTGTAGCTCAAAGTGCAAGTGGGAAAGGGATTAAAAAGACCTAACAAGGAACAACTGTAGCTTTATTCTGCTTGGACTCTGAGGAGCCAGGATTTACTAAGCATAAGCAAAAGAGCCACAGTGCTTACCCTAGGTTAGCCCTAAAGGACCTAGAGAGATTGCTTACTATAGAAGCTTCTATTATTATTTGAAATTTAAGATTGGAACTCGTGTGTGCGTGTAGAGGTTTACCTGCTCTAACCTTGTAAATAATTCTCATTTCCTTTTCCTATACAATAAATCTTTAGATAGTTTAATATAGGACTGTCTACAAGCATTGTCTTTGGTGTGAAATCTAAAGTGCAATTGACCTGGGGTAAGTGACCGGTCCTTTGGGACTGGGAGTAACCTGAATATTGCTGTGATCTTTGATGTAAGGGATCATTGATCACAAAGGTAGGGTTACATGGGTAGTGAGACAGGTCAGGGCAGGGCCGCCCAGAGAATTCAGAGGGCCCAGGGCAAAGCAATTTCAGGGGTCCCTTCCATAAAAAAAAGTTGCAATACTATATTAACATGTATTTGAAAATGTAAAAAATAACCAGTGAAATAGATTCAAAAATTAATTTTTAATAATTTGAAAATACACGAAATACATTATTTAAAAACATTAAATGCTTTAATGGTATGTATACATTTGCAATACATAATGGGCTGTCGCTGGGTGATGGTTGGTGCCAATGGGTTGTCGCTGCCTGGGGGTGGCGCTGCTGTTGCCCAGGGCTGGGTGGGGAGCTGGGCTCTGGATTGGGGGGTGCCCTGCTCACAGGGGCTGGGATCGGAGCTAGGGGTCAGAGCTGTGGGGGGATGGGGTCAGAGGGTGCCCGGCTCAGAGGGGCTGGGCTTGGAGCTGGGAGTCACGGCTGGGGGAGGGGTCGGGGGGGTGTCCGGTTCAGAGAGGCTGGGCTCGGAGCTGGGGGGTTACCATGCTGCTTACTCCCGCCTCCCCCCTCTCCCGGAGCTTCAGCGTGCCATGTCCAGGAGCGGCCCTGGACAGCGCTGCAGCGGTGTGGCTCCACGGGACCTGAGCTCCCGCCACTCGGCCCAGAGCTTGGAGCCCCGCCCCCTTACCACGCGGCTCTGAGCGGGAGAAGCTCAGGCCATGTGGCTGCAGCGCTGTCCAGGGCCGCTCCTGGATGCGGCACGCTGAGGCACCGGGGGATGGGGGAAGGCGGAGGCGAGGGGGAGCCGCCGACATTCACCTGGGGGCCCCTGTGGGGCCCGGAACAAATTGCCCCACTTGCCCCCCCCTTCTGGGCGGCCCTGGGTCAGGGTACCCAAAGGGTCTCTGACTCCATGTTGAGAATGTTATAGTGCCTGAGGAGTTTTACACTTGATAACTGGTTGCTGAAATCTAAATACAGAACTCGCAATAAAATTTGGGGTTTGTGTACTGTTTCCTAACAGTCTGCCCTGAGATTGATATCCATGCTCTTGAGTCACTTCAGGACAGCTTGACACCCTCATTCATTGTCACCACTGATAGCACATCATTTTTCCTGTCATGTAGGCTCACAATCTGAAGTCCTCTTTGATATTTAATCTCCTTCACCCTCACATCTAGCCGGCTGTCACCCAAACCTGCCACTTTTCCCTCTAAAACATTCCCAACATCCATTTTTCTCCCATTCAGCGCTAACACTCTTGTCCCGACTCGCATCGCCTCTTCTTTTCTGGCCTCCCTGACAGCCACGTTGCTGCTTCCTTGCCTGATCTGATCGTGTTACCTGCTTTTGAATCCCTCCACTATCTTCCCATCCTCCACCACATCAAGTTCAAGTTTTTGTTTTTGTCTTCAAGGTCCTCTATAACTCTGCCCCCACCTCCTTTCCACCCTTATCTTAGAACAGAGGTGGGCAAACTAGGGCCTGTGGGCCACATCCGGCCTGCGGGACTGTCCTGCCCGGCCCTTGAGCTCCCGGACAGGGAGGCTAGCCCCGCCTCTACCCTGCTGTCCCCCGTCCTCAGCTCGTCGCGCTGCCAGCGCTCTGGGGAGCGGGGCAATGGGGCTGCGAGCTCCTGCCAGGCAGCACGGCGGTGTGGCTGGCTCCGGCCAGGCAGCGCAGTTGCCAGTCCTGGTGCTCTGAGTGGCATGGTAAGGGGGAGGGGAGCGGGGGGGTTGGATAAAGGGCAGGGGCTCCCATGGGGCAGTCGGGACAGGGAGCGGTTGGATAGGGGATGGAGTCCCAGGGGGGCAGTTAGGGACAGGGGGTCCCAGGGCAGGAGACAAGGAGCGGGGGGAGGGGGAGTTGGTTGGGTCAGGAGTTCTGAGGGGGGCGGACAGGGGGCAGGGGCAAGGCTGTTTGGAGAGGCACAGCCTTCCCTACCCGGCCCTCCATATAGTTTCAGAACTCCGATGTGGCCCTCAGGCCAAAAAGTTTGCATAGGTGAGGAAGTAGGGATGCTGCAGCATGCCCTGGCTTGCAGTGGTTTCCATCATATACAGGGTTTACAGATTGGTTCAATGGCTCTCAGCACCCCCACTATACAAATTGTTCCAGCACCCTTGCTTGAAAGGTCTTCTAGTCCAGTCCCCAGCACTCAAAGCAGGTCTAAGTATTATCTAGAGCATCCCTGAGAGGTGTTTGTCGAGCCTGCTCTTAAAAATCCCCAATGATGGAGATTCCACAACCTCCTTCAGCAATTTATTCCAGTGTCCAACCACCCAGACAGTTAAGAAGTTTTTCCTAATGTCCAGCCTAAACCTCTCTTGCTGCAATTTAAGCTCATTGCTTCATGTCCTATCCTCAGAGGTTAAGGAAAACAATTTTTCTCCCTCCTCCTTGTAGCAACCTTTTATGTACTGGAAAACTGTTATGTCCCCTCTCAGACTTCTCTTTTCCAGACTAAACAAACCCAGTGTTTTCAATCTTTCCTCATAGGTCATGTTTTTAAGACCTTTAATCATTTTTATTGCTCTCCTCAGGACTTTCTCCAGTTTGTCCACATCTTTCCTAAAAGATGGTGCCTAGAACTGGACACAATACTCCAGTTAAGACCTTATCAGCATAGAGTAGAGCGGAAGAATTACTTCTCGTATCTTGCTTACAACACTCCTGATAATACATGCCAGAAAGATGTTTGCTTTTTTTGCAACAGTGTTACACTGTTGACTCATATTTAGCTTGTGATCCAGTATGGCCCCCAGATCCCTTTCTGAAGTACTCCTTCTTAAGCAGTCATTTCCCATTTTGTATGTGTGCAATTGATTGTTCCTTCCTAAGTGGAGTGCTTTGCATTTGCCCCTCTTGAGCTTCATCCTATTTACTTCAGACCATTTCTCCAGTTTGTCCAGATAATTTTGAATTTTAGTCCTATCTTCCAAAGCACTTGAAACCCTTCCCAGCTTGGTATCATCCACAAACTTTATAAGTGTAGTCTCTATGCTATTATCTAAATCATTAAGATACTGAACAGAACCAGAACCGATCTCGTAGGGATTACACTCAATATGCCCTTCCAGCTCAACTGTGAACCACTGATAATTACTCTCTGGGAACTGTTTTCCAACCAGTTATGCACCTACCTTATAGTAGCTCCATTTAGGCTGTGTTTCCCTAGTTTGTTTATGAGAAGGTCATGTGAAACAATATCAAAAGCCTTACTAAAGTCAAGATATACCACATCTACCGCTTGCTGCATATCCACAAGGATTGTTACCCTGTCAAAGTAAGCTAGTAGTTTGTTTGACATGATTTGTTCTTGACAAATCCATGTTGACTGATACGTATCACATTATCTTCTAGGCGTTTGCTGATTATTGATTGCTTGATTATTTGCTCCATTATCTTTCTGAGTACTGTAGTTAAGATGACTGGTCTGTAATTCCCCAGGTTGTCCTTATTCCCCTTTTATCTTGTGACACATGCACCCTCCCAGCCACTCCAATCCCCCGATGATACCAGACTCAATGTCTCATTTGTCCAGTTCTTCCCCAAGCATCTCCATTCTTTCCTCCATCACACGCCTGTGTGGGAATGTCTTTCCTGTGCTGCTTTATAAGATCACTTCCTTCTCCATGTTCAAATTCCTCTTGAAGACCCATTCCTACCATGACACCTACAAGAAACTAACCAGTTGGCTTTGGTAAGTATGTGGGATGACAGAATATGCTACATATCCTATAAGAACACATGAAAACATTGTGAGGGTCAGATGCTCACCTGGTGTAAATTGGCACAGCTTCATTGAAGTCAATGGAGCTGTACTGATTTATATCAGCAGGAAGATCCCACGTTATCAGGCCATGGACAATTACCAGCTGGCCTCTTGATTTGTTTATTGTGAATCCCTTTTTCCTACCCACACTCTTTGTCAGGTTTGTCTTGCTAAATGCAGGCTCTGTGAGGAAGGGATTGTGCCTTTTTTTGTGACTGTTGAGCACTTAGCACATACTGAGCAATACCAAAGCAACTAGTACAGTAGTAGTAGTTAAATAGTTGTTCAATAATATAAATGAAATTAGGTTCACAATGAACTGATTGCCATGTCCAATGACATTCATAGATAGATGAAATTAGGGAGAATGGAAAAAGGCTAAAATTAAATGGATGGGACGGGGTGGGGGAATCACACAATTCTTTCCCATGTGAAATTCATCTTTTCATTCACTTCTTGTTAATTTTTCTTTGCTCTGGAAGGAAAGCCCTAAAGAATCTCATCTTTCAAGAGAAAGAGAAATGAAGGAAAAACACAGAGTTGGCTATCCAGGTACTATGATACAACTGATGATTGCATCTGATCTCTTGCTGACCCCTGGCACAAGGTTTCACAGAATCTGTGCAATTTAAAGAACACTACATGACAGCTTATTAATTTCCAGAACTGTCACTTTCCTTTGGCTACAAGTGACACAGTGGAATAGAAACCCCTTCATCTGTGTTTCATGTTTTCATATACTCGTTATCAAAATGGTTTCCTTATGCATGGTCAACAGAGCACACATCCTCCTTTGAAAGGAGAACATGCACAATCAAAGTACGTTCCTGACACCACAGAGTGCAATATTGCAGTGTCATGGTTACTGGCCTTGCTTAACTTCTGTCCACATTCTGGTCTCTCTGAGAGCACCCACTTCAGGTGCTAGGCCTCTTGACCTCACCTCTCTTGAGGTGGATTCTTGCAATTCTTCCACTCTTGGACCAGGACCAGGGAACACCACCCTGTATGTACCAACTACTGACCACCATCTTGTTCTGACTGGGTTTCAGGCATCTGCATTTCCTCTCTCTGGGAACTCTGACTAGTGACATTTACCACCAGCTTTCTTAAAACAAAGTGTTTTTATTTAGCAGTTGGAACAAAGCATTAGAGAAAAAAAGATTTTAAGCAACAAACAGCCTACATGCATAGTCAGTCTCATCTAAACTTATGCTTCACTAAAAGCTAAATTAGATAGTTGATTCGGTTCGGTTCCAGTAACTTAAGAGGAAAACCTAACTTTCTCTTCTGTTTCTTTGGATCTTTTTCAGGTACATCTTAGCTAGGAATAGAGGTGGGTTCCTAATTCAAGTTTACTAGGATTTTACCTCTAGTAAGTTAAGACAAGGCAGTTTGCATTTTTCACACAAGTTAGCAAGTAGACTGAGGCTAGGTCTACACTATGGGGGGTGGGGGGTCGACCTAAGATACACAACTTCAGCTACGTGAATGCGTATTTTAGGTCGACTTACCTGGTTGTGAGGCCTCTTGCCGCGGTGGATTTCCGGAGTCGACGGCAGAGCCATCGGGGATTTTATCGCATCTTCACTAGATGCGATAAGTCAATCCCCAATAGATCGATTGCTACCCGCCAATCCGGCGGGTAGTGAAGACGTGCCCTTAGAGACTACGAAAGAGCCTATTACCTCAGCCTGCTAACTTGTGTGAAAAACTACAAACTGCCTTGTCTTTACTAGGATAGCACCTATATTACCTCATTAGGGTGACCAGATGACAAGAACAAAATATCAGGACACATGGGGGCGGGGGGCTGCCGCTGAAGCAAAAATATCGGGACAAATGGCGTCCTGACCATACAGGGGTCAGGACGCGGGACAAACAACTAAATATTGGGACAGTCCCAATTTTTTATCGGGACGTCTGGTCACCCTGTACCTCATGTTGGTTAATTCAAGTTAGCGGACTCAAGATAAGAACACTCCTTTCTCCCTAGTGAAGACAAGGCCTCAGCCAGATCCCACCCCCCCTTGTTCAAATTGGCCTTGATTGCTGCCCAGGAGTAGAGCAAGTAAGACTACTCATTCTTATGTTGTTTCTTATCAACCTTTATGTATTTGCTATCAGGTGCCTTAGATAGGCAGGCTCTGCTACCCAGGCAGACCCCCTATGGTTAAATATCCACCCCTTATAAATGGTAAAGAAACAGCATGGTTGTGACAGATCCAGATAACTTAGTAGTAGTTATTAAATAGCTTTCCCACATTTGTCACATTCAATATAAATGAAAACATTGCTGTTTCCTTGGGATCGTTTGGTCTTTTAAGTTTCCTTGGAATGTGAGGAAAGTTGGTCATGCACAGGTATCTCCTCTCTTGGAAACAGTGAAATCCCCAGCCCTCCCTTTGTTATGGTCTGCAAAATATTAAATGGCTTTAAGTGGGCTTTTTTCCACTGGATTTCCAGATTTAAGACCATTGTATGCTACAGCAAAGCTGTACAAAAGAGTATCCACAGAACGGGTGAAAGTGAATGGGGCTCCCCCTTTTCAGTATTCAAAATCTTAACTGAGATCCATGGAAGAACAGAGCCCATCAGTTACTGTTGCTGGATAACCGTTTTAAAATTATACCACCCCATCAAACACTGAGGAATTCAGCTCAAATTCCAGTGAACAGCCAAACTGTTCATATAAGCTACAAGCAGCAGGCTGAGAATTAAACAACTACTAACCATCCGCTAAGGGCATCTTCTCCTTTGCCACAGCTGCCAATCCTCCAGCTGGACTTGAGGCCTTCTCCTATGTCATGGGTACCTTAGGCTCACTTGATGGTAGATAGTTGGGGGCTGAGCCTCTGTGCCTAAGACAAGGACCCCAGCCAGAGGCTTTTGATGCTGACATATTGCTCCCCTTTTCACCTTTAAAAATTTAGCAGAATTGTTTACTGTGTTACAAATGCTGTTGGAATTAAAGAGGGAAGTATCCTCAAACCAGCAGGAAGACAGTAACTGATACTGAAGTCAGCTCCTTGTGTCCACAAATCATTATACCAATTGACAGGAAGCAATGTGATTGCAGAACAGCAGGCCAGTTTCTTGACAGGATAAGGAGTGGGCTGATACCCACCAGGATAAGAACTTATCCCAAAGATATCGTGGCTAGGGATTTTTTTCCAATAAGGTTACCAAAAACCGACTATAACACTTCATGCTGATAATTTAAAAGTAAAACTCCCATTGACTTCAATGGGGGCAGAGTTAGGCTAACCCTGAGCACTTTTGAGAATCTTACTAGTACTTAACCGTACTTCCTTATTGGTTTAATTGGGCAATAATGCTGAAGAATATTTAAATGTGTTTGTAGGTGACTCCAAAAGTTGTGAATAGAGTTCAGAGAGACAGGCCCTGGTGATCGAGTGTGAACAATAGAACTATCCAGGCTGACCACTGTCTTTCACCTTGTGCAGTCATTTACACCTGTGCAAAAGGAGAATACAAGTTGGTTGCTAGGTCAGAGTGGTAATATTTACACCTTCTTTGCACAAGTGTAAATGACTACACAAGGTGCAAAGCGGTAGAGAATCAGGCCAATCAATATCGTGGTGTTAGTGATCTTGAGACCATTCAAGTGACTTGTCTCCTGGGTGTGAAGATGATGGATCTCACAAGGCATTTAGACAAACATCCAGTGAGTGCTAGAGCAAGCCCATGGTTGTGGTACATATTGGTACCAAAAATGCAGAGAAGTAAGAGAGAAAGGTCCTGGAAACTAAATTTAGAGGACTAGGAAAAAATGGATTAAGTGAAGAGCCTTCACTGTCGCTTTCTCTGAAATGCTTCAGTTTCCATATTCAGGACCACCAAGAGGCTCCAATCATGATCAGTGCCCCCACTGCATTAGCTACTGTACAATCACATCATAAAAAATTCCTGCCCTAGAAGCTCACAACACGACTTCTTCATGATAAAGACCAACATTTTCAAATGTTGGTACCTAAGTCACCCAAAGTGGCCGGATTTCCATAGATTCTGGAATTGTGGGCGCTCGGCTCCAAGAATTAGGCCACATTTCTTTAAGAAACCGACACATGGATTTAGGTGCCTAACATTAGGCACTCAACTTTTTGCAACTAAATTTTCACACTTAATAAATACACCTCTACCTCAATATAACGCTGTCCTCAGGAGCCAAAAAATCTTACCGCGTTATAGGTGAAACTGCGTTATATTGAACTTGCTTTGATCTGCCGGAGCACGCAGCCCCGCCCGCCCAGAGCACTGCTTTACCGCGTTATATCACAATTCGTGTTATATCGGGTCACGTTATATCGAGGTAGAGGTATAATAGGTCTAAACACAAGTTGTTCAGCATTTTCTGGTATTACAAGTTTGTTTTATAAACTACAGAAGTGTTTGGGTTTTTTTAAACATGTTTTTATCTATTGTACAGTGAGCTTACCCAAGATCTAAACAGCTTTTGATTTGTGTCTAACAATAAATAGAAAAAGATTTGACAATTAAGAATGTGGGGCATCTATTTTTAACAAAATGTTTTTAAACTTTTGGCTAACTACAGGAGAAATGCACTGCCATCTGTTGGAGAAAGATAGCAAATTCAGGAAACTGTGCAGGATTATATTTCTGCTTTGCATCATGTAGAACAAAAGTCAGTTTCGACTCAGCATGTGATTACCTTGTTTAGATACAGCATAAAACTTTGCTGTTGCATAGGAAGGAGCTGCAAAATTATCTTGACAGGCTACAAGGTAAACTATTTTATACTTTTAAGCCTTTGAGCTCTTTACTAGCAGACTACCAGGGACCAAATGTGGAGCACCGTCTTAGAATGAGAAACACAGGATAAGCAATAGTGCAGTAAGCCTATCTGGCATATCTTTGGTATAAATCTAGTTCTCCATAACCTCAGTTTCATGACTCAGCATTTTTGATGTCAAGACTTTACAGTGGTAAAATGGAGACAACAATCATGGGTGAGGAAGAGAAAATTTAATCTGTACTGGGGGACAAAGTTGGGAAGTGTGGTACGTTTGCCAATAATTTTGGTTCGTAGAACCTGTGTCAAGTATTTGCAGGCTCTAAGAACTTTCTTCTCTTTATTTAACAAACAGTTGAATTTTGGTTATATCCCAACTTCGGTTTCTGTAGTTTTACCGAATTTGAATGCAATATATTTAATGACTTTTAAACAAATATGTAGCTTTTATGTAATCTTGCCCAAATAACCCCTCTTGTATATATAAACACCAGCTAAGTGTCTGATCATCTCATCCTACTGTAACCTTAACAAGTTACTATTAGAACGTGCAGATCAGGACAAGGCAGTGGCACAGATATGGGTGTTTTTTGACCAGTGAGGGACTGCTCATACCAGCTAGAATTCACAGTGATGTTTATCCAACAGAATTGCAGTCGCTGCTATTTTTGCTCCTTTCCCACTGCAGAATAAAACAGTAGCATGGAACAGAAACTGACACACCAGATACATTAGACTGCAGTTGTCTCTTAAAACCCAAGCAGCCTTTATAGAACACTGACATTTGTAAATATTTTTTTGAGGCAGGGGGTAGAAATTAAAGAGGGGAAAGGTAGTTAGGAATTAAATAAAATTAAAACGGCCAATGATGATTGGACATTTCTACTGTTGTAATGTTTGTCCTGTAAGAGACTAGGGGTGGGGAAAGCGTCTCCAGTACTTGATCTTGAGGTGTCTTCTTTCAGAAAAGACTGTCAGAAATAGTGTGAGAACAGCCCCCTGATTGTATAGGGGGATTTGTGCCATGGTAGATACAGAATTTGCTTTTTATTCAATACTATTGTAAGCAGGCTTAACCTACAGAGAAGCTTTTGGAAAAAAATCATCTTTTTAATTTTTTTAAACAAATAAATGTGTTTTGAATGACAGCCAGGAACACTTATTTTCATAGAGTTCCCCACCTCCCAGTTTTCAGTATCTGTTTTCATTAGGTATGAAATGAAAAAAAAGCTACCACTCTAGCACTGTGGGAAAAGGGACTTCAATGAACAACAGCTATTTCACTTGTAAGATGGGCACCCTGGACTTTTTCCAGCTGATCTCAAACTAAATCCAAGCAAGCAGAATGTTGATCTTTCATGATGTAAGCCCAGAAATGTATAAGTTTTGAACATGACCATAATTATGTTGTATCCAGATACTATACTTCCTTTCTGAATAAATGCACTTGAAGTACAGGCACAGTATTCTGTGGGGACATGTAACAAAAAGGTACACACTGAGGAAATAAAGATTTTGTATGTGACAACCAAAAAACACAGACAACAGGCTGTGAAGTATAATGTTTCTCTCAAAAATATGCAATGACCCTTACAGTGCATAATTTGTGAAACTGGCCTTTTCCCTGGCAAGATATGGTTGTCACAGAGACACCATCATCATCTGCTGTCAGTCTGGTAGTAAATAAAGACCTCCCAAGTTCTCCTAGTATCTTCACAGCCACGATCTTCCCAGGATATAACATCATCCCCTTACTTGTCATTCACCATCTCTTGATGCTCTCTAATAATCCAGATGCAGCATGATATTTTGCTTCTTCAATATTTGATTTTCTAAGGAGACACCCTGCCTACAGGGATTTTACTTCACATTGTTTCTTATTGTTCGATATCTATTAATTTATTTCTTACCCATTAATAAGAACGGAATTCCTGGCCATTTGCACTCCCATTTATTTTAGTTTTTTATTCTCCTGTCCCTCCCCCCAAAAAATAATAATTCAGAAATAAAATTCTGCTTTCAGAAGGGCAACCAAGAACAGAATTTGACCCCAGAGGAATATGTGGCTATTACCTTGAGATGCAAGGTGTTTATCTTAGATATTGGCATAGAAAGTACGCTTATTAAGTTTGCGGATGATACCAAACTGGGAGGGATTGCAACTGCTTTGGAGGACAGGGTCATAATTCAAAATGATCTGGACAAATTGGAGAAATGGTCTGAGTTAAACAGGATGAAGTTTAACAAAGACAAATGCAAAGTGCTCCACTTAGGAAGGAAAAATCAGTTTCACACATACAGAATGGGAAGAGACTGTCTAGGAAGGAGTACGGCAGAAAGGGATCTAGGGGTTATAGTGGACCACAAGCTAAATATGAGTCAACAGTGTGATGCTGTTGCAAAAAAAGCAAACATGATTCTGGGATGTATTAACAGGTGTGTTGTGAGCAAGACACGAGAAGTCATTCTTCCGCTCTACTCTGCTCTGGTTAGGCCTCAGCTGGAGTATTGTGTCCAGTTCTGGGCACCCCGCATTTTAAAAAAGATGTGGAGAAATTGGAAAGGGTCCAGAAAAGAGCAACAAGAATGATTAAAGGTCTTGAGAACATGACCTATGAAGGAAGGCTGAAAGAATTAGGTTTGTTTAGTTTGGAAAAGAGAAGACTGAGAGGGGACATGATAGCAGTTTTCAGGTATCTAAAAGGGTGTCATAAGTTGGAGGGAGAAAACTTGTTCACCTTAGCCTCTAAGGATAGAACAAGAAGCAATGGGCTTAAACTGCAGCAAGGGAGGTCTAGGTTGGACATTAAGAAAAAGTTCCTAACTGTCAGGGTGGTTAAACACTGGAATAAATTGCCCAGGGAGGTTGTGGAATCTCCATCTCTGGAGATATTTAAGAGTAGGTTAGATAAATGTCTATCAGGGATGGTCTAGACAGTATTTGGTCCTGCCATGTGGGCAGGGGACTGGACTCAATGACCTCCCGAGGTCCCTTCCAGTCCTAGAATCTATGACTCTATTCAATGCAGAGGAGCACATTCAGATTACATTAATTCAGTTTTGTTACTCTAAAAATTGACAATGTTTTTCTTAGTCCACATCCTCCTCCCTTCCACCCTCCATGTCACGTTGTGGGCTTTCTAGTAACCACATCTGTGAGAGGCCAAAACCTGTCATCCTCACTCCAGCAAAGCTCCCATTGAAGTGAATGGGTGCTGGGGATGCTAAGCACCTCTGAAAAATTAGGCCACTTTGACATAGATAAACTATGGATGTAGGCCCCTAGATTTAGGCAATTCTGCGCCTGATTTGCACAAATAATGAGCCTCCACGGCTTCTAACTACTTCAGTGGAAAACATGCAGATTCTCAGCATATTTTAATTATCAGTCCCTCAAGTTTGAAGTTTTTGGCCCTTAGCAAATTTTGCACAAATATGAGAGTTATGCTAATACAAAAAAAGGGAGTGATTTTAAAGTTTTCATCTCAACTTAAGTCTGTCTGATTAAGATCCTGAGTTCTGTCCACACCAGTTTGCTCTAACATTTAATTCTGGAATTTAAGGAACCATTTCAAATTTTATAATAATCTTCCATTCCCATAGTGGAGGAGGAATGATGAATAGGGTGGATAAGCAAACATTCATAAATCCAGAACACAATTTAAGACAGTCTGGTATGCTTTGTTGCTCTCAGCTAAGCTACATATGGGACTTCCCATATGATCATTCACATCTACTATGATTGCCAATCCAACATCTGCTTTCACCATATTGGACGGTGAATATTTCAGATCAACAACTGAAATCCAGATGTGTTTGTGTCATGAACTCTATGCACTCTACTTGAAGTGATTGGTGTTTAAAAAAGGAATTAAAAATGCACTCAAGCATGCAATAGTGACCTGAAATGTACTCTGTGCATTATAGAGCTTTTGTGGTAGACTCCAGGCACCTAGGTACAAGTTTCCCCCTTTTCATATCATCTTTGGCAAATGAGACTCCCTCCATCCACCATACAATGACTGGAAGTACAAGACAAAATGACTGTCATGCAAGCTCTCACCTACAAACTGCAATCTCCTACTTTATATTAGCAACTTTTTGTATACAAGGTCTTCTTTCTGAGGATTGCAAAAACATTTTATATACACTTATGAATTATACCCCATCCATAAATGAGTTGTCGCAAAAAACAATCTCTATCCTCCAGATAATTTTGAAAGGAAGATAGTGTTCAGATGTGGCATGTTCACAACCTGTAGTGTTTTGGAAGTAACAAAGAACTACATTACGGCTCTGGTTAAGTCCCTTTTGCACCATTCCTGAGGATTCTTCTCTATGTCACATACTCCACTGGGCATAGGGGATTATCTGGGCAGGGAGCAGACATGTCAGGGGCCAGAAAGGGGAAAAGCCAGACTGTGATGCACTGCAGTAATCTTGAGTCTCCAAAAGAGTCCTAGAGAATTCCCTCAGAGAATTCCCATCAGTATTGACAAAAACAACGAGGAGTCCTTGTGGCACCTTAGAGACTAACAAATTTATTTGGGCATAAGCCTTCGTTGGCTAGAACCCACTTCATCAGATGCATGAAGTGAAATATACAGGAGTAGGTATAAATACATGAAAGGGTGGGGTTGCTTTACCAAGTGTGAGGTCAATCTAACGAGATAAATCAATTAACAGCAGGATACCAAGGGAGGAAAAATAACTTTTGAAGTGGTAAGAGAGTGGCCCATTACAGACAGTTAACAAGAAGGTGTGAGTAACAGTAGGGAGAAATTAGTATTGGGGAAATTAAGTTTAGGTTTTGTAATGACCCAACCACTCCCAGTCTTTATTCAGGCCTAATCTGATGGTATCCAGTTTGCAAATTAATTCCAGTTCTGCAGCTTCACGTTGGAGTCTGTTTTTGAAGTTTTTTTGTTGAAGAATTGCCACTTCTAGGTCTGTTATTGAGTGACCAGAGAGACTGAAGTGTTCTCCTACTGGTTTTTGAATATTATGATTCCTGATGTCAGATTTGTGTCCCTTTATTCTTTTGCGTAGAGACTGTCCGGTTTGGCCAATGTACATGGCAGAGGGGCATTGCTGGCACATGATGGTACATATAACATTGGTAGATGTGCAGGTGAACAAGCCCCAGATGGTGTGGCTGATGTGGTTAGGTCCTATGATGGTGTCCCTTGAATAGATATGTGGACAGAGTTGGCATCAGGGTTTGTAGGAGGGTTTGGTTCCTGGGTTGGTGTTTCTGTTGTGTGGTGTGTAGTTGCTGGTGAGTATTTGCTTCAGGTTGGGGGGCTGTCTGTAGAAGAGGACTGACCTGTCTCCCAAGGTCTGTGAGAGTGAGGGATCATCCTTCAGGATAGGTTGTAGATCCTTGATGATGCTCTGGAGAGGTTTTAGTTGCGGGTTGTAGGTGACGGCTAGTGGCGTTCTGTTACTTTCTTTGTTGGGCCTGTATTGTAGTAGGTGACTTCTCGGTACCCTTCTGGCTCTGTCAATCTGTTTCTTCACCTCACCAGGTAGGTATTGCAGTTTTAAGAACACTTGATAGAGATTCTGTAGGTGTTTGTCTCTGTCTGAGGGATTGGAGCAAATGCGGTTGTATCTTAGAGCTTGGCTGTAGCAATGGATCGTGTGATGTGGTCTGGATGAAAGCTGGAGGCATGTAGGTAAGTATAGTGGTCAGTAGGTTTCCAGTATAGGGTGGCATTTATATGACCATCTATTATTAGCACTGTAGTGTCTAGGAAGTGGACCTCTTGTGTGGACTGGTCTAGGTTGAGGTTGATGATAGGGTGGAAATCGTTGAAATCTTGGTGGAATTCTTCAAGGACCTCCTTCCCATGGGTCCAGATGATGAAGATGTCATCAATGTAGCGCAAGTAGAGTAGGGGCATAAGGGAACAAGAGCTGAGGAAGTGTTGTTCTAAGTCAGTGTAGCAGGGTGGTTACCCCGCTCCTGCCCTGAGGGGTTTAAAACAGTCCTGGAGGAGGGCTGTGGAAGGGCAAGATGCCTGGGCTGATTGGGAGGAAGCAGGCTCAGCTGGGGCCATGCCCCAATCAGGGCCCAGCTGGCCCTATAAAGGCTTGAGCCAGGAGCTCAAGCAGACAGTCTCTCTCTGTGTTCAGAGAGAGAAGAGCCTGACTGCAGGGAGCTTTACCAGACATCTAGATTAGGAGCAGGGCTGGGGAAGGGCCAGAGGAGCTGGGAGCTCCGGCCTAGGAAAGCCCCAGGCTGCAGGCCTGGCAAAGCCTAGTAGGTGTAGGGTTGCAGGGGGCAGCCCATGGGTAGGCAGAGGCAGCAGGTCCAAACCCCTTTGCCTGTGATGAGTGGCTGATACTGCAGTCTGCCCTAGTAAATGGGGCTAGATGGAGACTGGGCAGTAGCCAAGACTGAGGTGAAGTGGGAGTAGTGGGTGGGGGTTCCCCAGGGAGGGGAGACCCTAAGACTGAGGGGTTACTGCCAGGGGGCAGCACCCCAGATACAAGGGCACGGGGGTCCTGGGAGGGACATGGGGCCACAGGTAAGGCAGATCACTAGCCTGCAGGGGGCGCTCTGGATGCTGGAAGAGCTAATTCCCAGAAGTAACCAGCAGGAGGCGCTGCAGAGGTGAGTCTGCTCTTCTCCAGTCAGCCATAAAAATGTTGGCATACTGAGGGGCCATGCGGGTACCCATAGCAGTCCCGCTGACTTGAAATTGTCCCCAAATCTGAAATAGTTGTGGGTGAGGACAAAGTCACAAAGTTCAGCCACCAGGTTTGGCGTGATGATATCAGGGATGCTATTCCTGATGGCTGGTAGTCCATCTTTGTGTGGAATGTTGGTGTAGTTATTTTTCCTCCCTTGGTATCCTGCTGTTAATTGATTATCTCGTTAGATTGACCTCACACTTGGTAAAGCAACCCCCATCCTTTCATGTATTTATACCTGCTCCTGTATTTTTCACTTCATGCATCTGATGAAGTGGGTTCTAGCCCACAAAAGCTTATGCCCAAATACATTTGTTAGTTTCTAAGGTGCCACAAGGACTCCTCATTGTTTTTGCTGATACAGACTAACACGGCTACCACTCTGAAACCTGTTATCAGTATTGAGACAGGAATGAACTTGATGGGGATGCTGAGATATTGCCTAAATACCAGTCACAGGAGCTTTTTGCTTATATCTAATAATCTAATACCCCACATAATGCCTTGCACCAATTGCTGTATTTGTGGAGATATTTATAGCTAAATGTAAGAATACTATTTTAAAGGCTGCTTATATCAATGGGCGTGTAATATACATTCATACAGTGTATGGGTACATCCATAATACTCTCCGCATGTGCACACATCAGGTAACTGCATGTCCAGCTCCCCATCTGCATGCACAATTACCTGGGACCAGAGTCAGTATTTCTCACAGAGAGCGAGCGAGGATGATATATATACATATACTTGTATATTTTCATTCTCTCTCTCTCTCTCTCTCTCTCTCTCAAAAAAAGAGCTAACTTTGCTAAATGTATTGTTATTCTACTTGGCAATCCAGGTAATATGCATGATGAACTGAATCAAAAAATGCTATTAAATGGCTGAACATTGAGAAGAGTGAGATACAGAAAAGCTACTATTTGTTGGTCAAGCAGATGAAAAGTTTACTGGAAATTATTTCTACAGTGTTTAAAATATGGGTAGATGAGAGAAAATGATTGGATTCTAACCTAAAAGAAAAAGGGGACTAAAGTATAAAGAAATTTGACAAAACAGAATGGAAAAAAACTCATTTTTAAAGGTCTGACTCAGAGGGTCCCCACACAATAAGCTGTAAGGAATCTACTTTATCTACCTCAAATATGTGAAGAGCTGAGTTAGCCCTGTGAAAATTCAAATGCTTGTTTTCAGAGAGTATAAATATGTCAACTCTGATGCTCTAACCACTAGACCATTTCCCCAGACAAAACCATCTGCATCAAATCCTGCTGTCGGTACTCCTACATTCAAGCAAAATTCCCAGTGACATTAATAAGAGTTTTGCCTTGATAAACAGTGACTAAGGGATTCAGGAGATGGCCCTGAAATTTCAAAGTCAGATATCTCCATCATTTCAGACTGGAAATAAGGGGTAAGTTTTTAAATGGTGAGTGTAATTAACCATTGGAAAAATTTACTAAGGGTCATGGTCGATTCTCCATCACCGTTGATTTTTAAATCAAGATTGGATTTTTTTTTTCTAAAGAATATGCTTTAGGAATTATTTTGGGGAAGTTCTATGGCCTGTGTTATACAGGAGGTCAGACCAGATGATCACAATGGTCCCTTCTGGCCTTGGACTATTTGAATGTATTTCCAGTTCTACTTTTATGGGAAAATATGGGACTACAAGTTTTAAATGTGGTGTGAAGTTTGCCTTTTTTCCCCAAGGTGTCGGGGTATCTTTTGGAGATTCAAACCACTGTGTTGTGGTGTTGTACACAGTAGCAGTCACAGTAAATGCCATATTATGCTCCAGGTCTGTGGGTGTTTCACATTCTGTATTTCCCACGCTGCCTAGATTTACTTGTCACTGTTTTCCTGCTTGATAACTGCAGGGATGAGAATATATTAGGAGTGGCAGTCTAATCAGTGACCACTCTGGGCATTCATTCTGTCACAGCTGAAATTTCATGAATGAGCTGCAATGGGTCAGCAACTTGCTAACATATCAACTGAAGTAGGAGGTTACAGTGCATTGGAGCTCTACTACTTACCATATGTCCAAGATGTTCCTGGAATAGCAGGATGCTGGCAATGAGTAGCTAGAAATACAAGAAAGGCAAGGCAGAAGCCCTGCTTTTGCTCACTGAAAACTTATTGAAAGTTTTGTTTGTCTTTTGAGACTGCGGTATCATATGGTCTGTCACAAGGATGATGCAATAATGCCTCTTTCAGCAAAGCAATAACTGTGAACACAAGTTTTCATATTTCCGTTCAAAGTATCCAAATCAGAGACATGCACAAGTTAAGAGTGAGTATTTTAAGCTCCATCTACAATTACTCTGGCAGATTTTACAACCCACAAATAAATACAGGAGAAGCATACATCAATCACATTGATTAATAAAGACTACCAGAATTGTGGCCAGGAAACCAAGACACCAATTTAGCAAAGCACTTAAGCTTGTGCTTAAAATGTGTTCTATTCTCAACGATACCTGAAGCATGCTCTTAAGCGTCTGATTCAGCAAAACGGAATATCAATTAGAGCCGGTTTAACAATTGAAAGCATAATTATTTTGGATACTTGAATTTAAAGTAGCTTAAGGCCAAAATGTGGGTTTGATGATTTTAAAACCAGAAAAATGTACATGAACCAAGAAGATTTATTTTACTTCTTTAAAACTTATCTTTCAGAGAAGATTTGGCAATTCCAACACTGGGCATCCAGAGGGAGGACGAGGATGGAAGGTGAGGATGGGGGAGAGTTGCCTGCATTTTTAAAACTTGCAGCCATAGAGAGCACTTGAATAGATTGATTTTAACATTACTTACCAGCTTAGCTAATCTAGTGTCATTTCTATGACTCTGTAAAGTTCACATGTTTGCATATTGTTGTTTTATGCATTCAATTGGAAATTTGAATTGATACAAAAGGAAATTTTTATTTTCCCAAAGCCAATGTTTTGCCTACGTGGACTGATGGTCACACTTTTTTTTGTTAACCAAATAAGATTTTTTTAATAATATGGATCTGATAAGAATTTATCTACAACTTCATGAGGTTACACATACAAATCTTGCTGGGCTGCACCAGCAGAGGCATATTGACTTTGTGTCACTGTAAATTACATGGACCTACAGTCAAATGAAATATGAGCACACTGGACAGATATTTTCACTGGATCAAAGACAGACAGTAACAAGAAACAGTATTGGGTCTCAAAGAAGGCTAAAAACAAAGAACCCCCTACAAATTCACTTTCTATTCAGCAAAAATTGCAGTAAATTCATGATATTTTGTTTGCTCATAAATATCTCAACCCTGATTTACTAATATCCGATACTATGCCAACTTCACAAAGGAGAGATGCTATGTGCCTATGCTATGCCCGGAATAATTTAAATGTAATCACTGAGTAGATTTGACATCATAATTAAAAAAAAGTAAGTTAAAGGTGGCAGTAATAACTGTGGAAGTGTAATGAACCATTCTGTCTAGGTTAAAGAAAATTCTGTCCAAGGTGAGGGAAGGAAGGACCAGATTTGTTAAGGTATTTAGGTGCCTAAATATATAGATAGGCACCCAGTGGGATTTTCACAGGTCCTAGGTGCTTCACTCCTACTCATTTCAATGGGAGTGAAGCACCTATCTGCATCTTTAGATATCTAATATCTTTGAAAGGTGACCTCATTGTAACATCATAGGAAACAGAACAGTCCTGCTCAAGACAATACAATTTATTGTATGGTCATTTAGTTCTTGAGCAAAAGAAAGCCAAGCATAACTATACAGGCATATTACAAGAGAAGCCAGGCCACGTACTCTGAGCTATTACTACTGGATGGTAATAGGCAGTATGAAAGAGGTGTGATAAGCAATGAAATCCAGAACTGATTCTGATATCATTCAAATAGAGGTTATGTTGGTACAGATTAGGTGGTAACACATCCAGGAGTATGCCCCGGTGGAGGGTTAGGTCTCAACCCCAGAACACAGCACAAGGTAGGGTGACCAGATAGCACGTATGAAAAATCGGGACAGGGGGTGGGGGGTAGTTGGGACTTATATAAGAAAAAGCCCCAAATATTGGGACGGTCCCTATAAAATCAGGACATCTGGTCACCCTAGCACAAGGTAAGTGAGAGGGGGGAGTCTAGGTACTATGTGGGAGACATGGAGCCTAAGACAGGGAAGCTGAATGGCTGGAACTCCCCACGTACCAAAGGACAGGGTACTTCTGGGTTTCAGCATGTCAAAAAGTAGGAATGCTGAAGTTTCAAACCCTTATCTGAACACTTCAGGATCTGGGGAAGTGTTAGTTCAGTTTCGGTAAGTGGGGAAAAGTATCAGGAGTTATGGTGGTGCAGTATTTCATCCAAACTGAAGCATTAGATGTGGTCAAACCAATGCCCACTGAAGTCAATGGAACAACTCCCATTGACTCCAGAGGAAGCTGGATAGGGACTAAGGAAAGCAAACAGCTTTGAGTCCGAGTCCCACACAAGTTCTACAACTCAGTGGCTGATCAGATTTCCCACTGGGATAGCAGGAACAGTAAGGGAGGCAACCCACAGCCTGATTTACGTAGCTCCTCCCCTCGCAGTTTGGGGTCCAGCAAATCAAACGGGTTTGATAACTTGCTTTTTGGAGGAGAGGAATATATGCAAATTCCTGTCTCTTCTCATATGATTTACAGTTTCACACTGCACAACCTTTCAATGGCAGAGAATTCCCCATACAAGACATCACCAATCCACGTATCCCATCTAAGTCACTTCATTTAATGTGAAAAAACAAGCAGTGACAGAATAGAGCCCTGAGACGAAGGCTCCCAGCACAATGCAGCCACAAGAATTTCACAAGTGGGATTTGCTTAACTGGTCACTAAGTGTTAGCATTGCTCTAAAGACATATGGCTGAAAGTGTTTCTCTGACCATAAAGAAACAGAACTGTGAGTGCAGAGAAAATGCCTGACAAGCAAACTCTCTCTTTTGTTTAATAGCGCTCTTCATACTTTTGAACTTAGAGAAAGCTTCATTAAAGTTAATGGACAAATCTTCCAGAAAAAAATTAAGTACTTAAATGTTCTGGTTTTGGCCTGAGTATGCAAAAAAAAAAAATCTCCTTTCCCTCACTGGTCTTGCCCCAAGATAACATAACCTTCAAACAGAATTATATACTTATTGATAGCTTTCAGGCTTGCTTTGGTGTCCCAAACGTGATGGGTGATTGGCAGAGTATGTGGGCCATATTCACCATTAGTGTGAGCAGAAGCAGCTTCAATGAAGTCAGTGGAGATACCTCAGTGATGAGTCCATTATAAGAACAACATATATAGAGTTATGACCATTTACACCAAAGATGACCATAAACAGTTGCAAACCACATTACAGAACTCAGTGTGCAAATCACATCCTGGATTTCAAGAAAATGGTCATGAAATTATCATACAGTAATACTCATTAAATGTCAGTATCTTCAGTACTTATATGTCCCCCCCCCGTTACCATAATATTTAAGCACCTCTCAAACTTTAATGCATTATCCTTGCAATGCCTGAGCTAAGGAAGTACTCTTAATCCCCACTTTACAGACAGGGACTGAGCCACAGAGACATTAAGGCCGTGATCCTGCACTACAAGTCATTGGGAAGGGCCTAAATGGTTTGCTGAAAGTCATAGAGGAAGCCTATGGCAGAGCAAGGAACTAAACCTGGATCTCCATTTAGTCATTTTAACAACTTACCAAGGGTTGTGGTGCATTCTCATTGCTGATAATTTTTAAATCAAGACTGAACATATTTTCTAAAAGATCCGCTCTAGGAATCAATTCCTGGAAGATCTATGGCCTGTGTCATACAGGAGGGCAGGCCAGAGAAGCACAAGGGTCCCTTCTGGCCTTGGAATCTATGAATCCCACATTCTAGGCTAGCATCCTAATCACCAGATCATCCTTCTCCTAGTACAGGTCTCATAAGGAGTGTCTTCTAGCAGCCATGCTTTAAAGAGCATCTATAAATAGTGAAGCCGAGGTGTTGGAAGAGCAGTTCCAATTAAACATGTGCTAGTACTCATTTCTAAAACAAAATTTGGAGGAACACAGACCTATCTTACAGAGCTAGGAGGACTAATTCTAGATGGACAGCCATTAGAAAACACCCAGACAACTCCAAGCATAAACTCTGTTGGAACTAAAAGGGTAAAATTGCACAGAATCACATCCTGTGTGGCAACGTGCATTGAGTCCTAATTTCACACAGCATGGGGTCAGAAATTCTAGACACCATCCACACAGTTCCTATTTGGGTGTTGAGAAGTGTAAAAACAGTGCCTGAGATGTCCTACTCTTGCTAGGCATGAATGCTGCCACTGGAGATAAACTATCCCACTGTGACAACTGCAGTAGACATACGGAACAGAATGCAATAGAGACCACTGTTACGACATGAGAGTGCCCTGGATGCAAGGGTGGCTGAAATCTATTTGAATTAAGTGGGAAATATGACCTCTTATTAGTGGACTGCCACTCAAATTATTATGAAATTGACCTGTCGCACAACACTTTGAGTATGTTACAATACTAAGTAAAATATTGCAAATTGCAGTTTGCTCAGTGTGGCACTCTAGAAAAGTTTTTAAAAGGGCACACAATTCATAAGAGACTCATTCTGGTAATATTCAGAAACGTCAGTTCAAACACAGCCAAGTGTGTTACCAGAAAAGGCAGTAAAATACCAAAAAACAGATAGAAAATCCTTAGTGCAGTCCAGGGACCCAGATTAGCATTGTTAGCACATCAGAATAAACCCCACAAATCAGTTCTCAGACTTACGAGCAAAGGACAAAAATCTTAGACCCAACATATGACAAATGTCCTGAAGTAGAGATCATTAACAATCAAGAAAATACTACGGAAAAATTTTAGGTTTTGTTTGAAAAAAATATTTGAGTGAAAATTTCAAAACCTCATTGCGCTGTCACAAACCTGGAGGAAATTCACTAAATCACAGTGAGGTGACTCAGCAATTTCAGTTTTCAGATGTTATTGTGGATACCTTGCATAGCCCTTGAGCTGATGCCAGTGGTGAATTAGGGACCTAGTCTGCAGAGTGAAGGGGATACTATTGGACCAATGTGCCTTTTCCATGAACAGTAATAATCAGGTAGGCATCAGAACATGCCTAATTTTAACATTAATGGCCCCAATTTTGGATCCAACTAAGCTGTACTCAGTATTGGGCCTGAGCGGGAGGGTGGTAGAGTTAGCCCTTTGTAGCTCCCCATTTGTGTCCCCCGTGTGACTTAAAGCAGCCTAAGGACTGGTCTAATCTACTCCTGAAAGCCCATCATCCCAAGGGACCATTCCAGCAGCTGTGATAAGGAATATAGAGGTGTTCCTGCCACACCCACTATGCTGGGGGCTGGAAAGAAATGGTGGGTAGAAGCTGCTGGGTCATGGAGGATTCCCCCAGCTGGATGGATTGCTTTTGTCCCCTTTGCAGATGCAAAGGAGCCAAAGTGGAATGGATTACTGGGCCCAGTGTGTTTCATGTGGAATATCACCTAGCAGCTGACTAGCAACTGTCAATTTCTTCCAAGAGAAAATTGACAAAAAAGTGACATGACCTTCTTTGTATCCTCTGCTTGCATTCCTTCCCCAGCTCTGTCCCCCTCCATCTCTTCTGTCACAAATACAGCAGTTTCTCATATGCTCTCGTCTTCTAACCCACTGATCCCATCCCATCTCCTGGTGTCTCTCATCCCCTCCCCCCCAATCCTGTGATAGGCTAGGCCTTTCTCTGGGATCATGCTTGGCCAGTTTCAGAGCCTCTTCCCCTTTGGAAGTCCTTTCTCCACTTGGGAACCTTACTCCAGCCTTTCTAGGTTCTCAGAGTTGGAGTCTTCAGTCTGAGTTTCCTATAAAGGTCTGGTTTGTTTGTGGCAATCCAGCGCGTCCAGACCCTCATTCAGGGTTTATCTTCAGCTTCTGTCATGTGGTGATCAGCTTGTGGTGAGTCTGTTAAGTCCTTGTGTGTGGTGGATGCTGGTCAACTATTTCTCTCTCAGCTGCTCTGTAGCAAGAGTCGGCTACTTCTAGGACACGGCAGCTTTCCTCCTTGTTGCTGCCCCTGCTTGTGACAAGCCTATTTAGTATTGTGCCTATTTAGTATTGGTTGAACCCAGAGGGAGGTTGTTAGTCTTCTCCTGATTGAGAGAGGGCCTTATATGTGGGTTTGAGTCTTTTGTGGTATTCAACCAACATAAGAGAGCACAATTGGTGATTAATGAGAATAGACTGACCAGTGGGTAGTACCTGATAGAATCTATTGCCCACTTAAAAGCCCAGGCCTCTTTCCTCCATAAGAATTAGGCTCTCTCCCTGGGGAATATTTTCTATTTCAATACAGGCCTGGGTGCTTCTCACCTGCAAATCCTGTGAAAGCAAAGCACCAAGGCTGACATCTGAGGCATCCATCTATAAAATAAAATTCCTGGGAGATTTTAACATTAATGGGAAAAGATGGGATTAAAATGGACAGGAGTGGCTGACAAAGGAGTGCCTTCAAGGTGCTTAAAGCCTTTTCACAGTTCGTATCCCAGTGGATCTTCCTAGGGTTACTGCCTTTTACATGGTCCATTCGGGAGCAGTGATCAACGCAAAGCTAGGGATAAGCTTCAGGTAGTATCCAGCCAGGTCCAGGAATCGCCTCACTTGTCTTTGTCTGTGGGGACAAGGCACGTGGTTAGAGCCTGCACTTTCTTGAAGACAATAATCAGTAGTCTGCCTCCTGCTGGTATCTTGGATGGGTCACCTATGTGGTTGCTAATTTACATTTTTGTGGGGTTACCTGTGAGACCGGCTTCTTGTAGGGATCCTCATATTGCCCTCATACGTTGTAGGTGATCTTCCCATGTGGAGCTACAGATAATGATATCAAGGTAGGCACAGCCATATTGATAATATGAGCTGAGAACTTTATTCATGATCCCATTGAAAGGTTGCCATGGCCCCATATGGCGTAGTCTTGAATTGAAAATATCCAAGAGGGGTCAAAAAAACAGTCTTCTATTACGAGGAGGGGGATAAGGAAATCTGCCAATATCCTTTTGTAAGATCGATGGTAATAAGGTATCTCACATATACAATCAGTGGCAAAACCAGGAATAATAATAAAAAAATATCCTGACTCCCATTCCTTTGCTCGAACCTCTAGATATTGCTACCTTCCTGTGAGCACAGTAACTTAACAGTTTAATTAATAAAATATATTCATCATTATTTCAATATAAGATGTTGAGGATTAAATCAAAACCTGAATAGCAGTAGAGATTTTAACCAGTTTTATTCCTGTAAGCCAACAGATATTGCAGTCAATGCCTGTAGCTTAATAAAGCAAGTATGACTGGAGATAACATTTTGATAGTTTCTATTTTTCTACAGTTTCCATGATGTTCTTGCCAAGCTACCATGACTAAGATGGTTGCGAAAGACAGTGCTCATCAAAAATTAAAACCCCAAACCACCTTTACTCCTGAACCAGCACCATGCCAGCATCGCTTGACAGTTTGTTACATTGCTTCAAATTCATTTTTCCCTCTGAGTTGTATAAGAATTTATCCACTTCCCCCTTTATGATTTCCACTGTCACCAAGAATGTCTCTCTCCTTAATTCAAATTCTTTCTTTCTGTCCACCTTAATTGTAGGTATCTCTACCAGATAACATAGCAAGAATGTCCTGTTTTACAGTGACATTTCCATTTAGTAGTTTAGGTGTCCTTGCATGGCAAGTATACATTAATTGCAGGATACATCCCATACAGAGCCCTTGGACTGTCAGTGTATGCTATGCCCCAAGACTCCTTTAAAGGCACTATGATCGGCTTGTTTTCAAGGAATGTTCCCATGGACTTACTTAGACAGTGCAAGGAAAGCAAAGGAATTTTCTGCTTTAAGTCCTAGTGATTCCAGCTATTATAGGAGAATGTAGAATCATAAATTAATGTAATGGGAGGCAAATAAATCAAGAAATGATCTGTTTTTGTCTTAAAATGCAATCTAAGGATATTCTTACATTTACAGAAATTCCGTTTGTGATCTTAGTTTAAAGGTAAACTGAAACATTAAGATCCATGCTCTAACGTACAGTGGACCCACTTCTGAAATTATCACTTCCCCCATGTGAACTTGGATGCACAAGAAGTGCAAGTTTGGGCCTTTAGCCTACAATTTCTAGCACTCCTAACATCTGCCATTTTTGCTGTTTAGAAAACATTGTGGCCTCTACTTCCAGGGCCACCCAGAGGATTCAGGGGGTCTGGGCAAAGCAATTTTGAGGGCCCCTTCCATAAAAGAAAGTTGCCATGCTATAGAATACTATATTCTTGTGGAGGCCCCTGTGGGGCCCGGGGCAAATTGCCCCACTTCCCCCCCCCGGCAACCCTGTCTACTTCCTTTACAACACTCTTTCAGGTGCTATGGCAAAAGGTACATTGAAGATTTGGATGCCAAGGTGACAATTACATTTTACCACCCTCTGAAAACCAGGCAACTACTGCAAGAGTGAGCAACAAACACTACCATTTGATCTGCAGCACTTTACTCCTTCAGCACAAGACATGTATTGAGCTTCTTCCCCACGAGATAATGTAGTGTCATAGAATCATAGAATATCAGAGTTGGAAGGGACCTCAAGAGGTCATCTAGTCCAACCCTCTGCTCAAAGCAGGACCAATTCCCAGCTAAATCATCCCAGCCAGGGCTTTGTCAAGCCGGGCCTTAAAAACCTCCAAGGAAGGAGACTCCACCACCTCCCTAGGTAACGCATTCCAGTGTTTCACCACCCTCCTAGTGAAATAGTTCCCTGATATCCAACCTGGACCTCCCCCACTGCAACTTGAGACCATTGCTCCTTGTTCTGTCATCTGCCACCACTGAGAACAGCCGAGCTCCATCCTCTTTGGAACCCCCCTTCAGGTAGTTGAAGGCTGCTATCAAATCCCCCCTCATTCTTCTCTTCTGGAGACTAAACAATCCCAGTTCCCTCAGCCTCTCCTCATAAGTCATGTGCTCCAGACCCCTAAGCATTTTTGTTGTCCTCCGCTGTACTCTTTCCAATTTTTCCACATCCTTCTTGTAGTGTGGGGACCAAAACTGGACACAGTATTCCAGATGAGGCCTCACCAATGTCGAATAAAGGGGAACGATCACGTTCCTCGATCTGCTGGCAATGCCCCTACTTATACAGCCCAAAATGCCATTAGCCTTCTTGGCAACAAGAGCACACTGTTGACTCATATCCAGCTTCTCGTCCACTGTGACCCCTAGGTCCTTTTCTTCAGAACTGCTACCTAGCCATTCGGTCCCTAGTCTGTAGCAGTGCATGGGATTCTTCCGTCCTAAGTGCAGGACTCTGCACTTGTCCTTGTTGAACCTCATCAGGTTTTTTTCGGCCCAATCCTCTAATTTGTCTAGGTCCCTCTGTATCCGATCCCTACCCTCTAGTGTATCTACCACGCCTCCTAGTTTAGTGTCATCTGCAAACTTGATGAGAGTGCAATCCACACCATCCTCCAGATCCTTAATAAAGATATTAAACAAAACTGGCCCCAGGACTGACCCTTGGGGCACTCCGCTTGAAACCGGCTGCCAACTAGACATGGAGCCATTGATCACTACCCGTTGAGCCCGACGATCTAGCCAGCTTTCTATCCACCTTACAGTCCATTCGTCCAGCCCATACTTCTTTAACTTGGCGGCAAGAATACTGTGGGAGACCATATCAAAAGCTTTGCTAAAGTCAAGGAATAACACATCCACTGCTTTCCCCTCATCCACAGAGCCAGTTATCTCATCATAGAAGGCAATTAGGTTAGTCAGGCACGACTTCCCCTTCGTGAATCCATGCTGACTGTTCCTGATCACTTTCCTCTCCTCTAAATGTTTCATAATTGATTCCTTGAGGACCTGCTCCATGATTTTTCCAGGGACTGAGGTGAGGCTGACTGGCCTGTAGTTCCCCGGATCCTCCTTCTTCCCTTTTTTAAAGATGGGCACTACATTAGCCTTTTTCCAGTCATCTGGGACCTCCCCCGATCGCCATGAGTTTTCAAAAATAATGGCTAATGGCTCTGCAATCTCACCCACCAACTCCTTTAGCACCCTCGGATGCAGCGCATCCGGCCCCATGGACTTGTGCACGTCCAGTTTTTCTAAATAGTCCCGAACCACTTCTTTCTCCACAGAGGGCTGGTCACCTTCTCCCCATGCTGTACTGCCCAGTGCAGCAATCTGGGAGCTGACCTTGTGCGTGAAGACAGAGGCAAAAAAATCATTGAGTACATTAGCTTTTTCCACATCCTCGGTCACTAGGTTGCCTCCCTCATTCAGTAAGGGGCCCACACTTTCCTTGATTTTCTTCTTGTTGCTAACATACCTGAAGAAACCCTTCTTGTTACTCTTAACATCTCTTGCTAACTGCAACTCCAAGTGTGATTTGGCCTTCCTGATTACACTCCTGCATGCCTGAGCAATATTTTTATACTCCTCCCTGGTCATTTGTCCAATCTTCCACTTCTTGTAAGCTTCTTTTTTGCGTTTAAGATCAGCAAGGATTCCACTGTTTAGCCAAGCTGGTCGCCTGCCATATTTACTATTCTTTCTACACATCGGGATGGTTTGTTCCTGCAACCGCAATAAGGATTCTTTAAAATACAGCCAGCTCTCCTGGACCCCTTTGCCCTTCATGTTATTCTCCCAGGGGATCCTGCCCATCTGTTCCCTGAGGGAGTCAAAGTCTGCTTTTCTGAAGTCCAGGGTCTGTATTCTGCTGCTCTCCTTTCTTCCTTGTGTCAGGATTATAAATTAATGGACATATCCCATCTCCTAGAACTGGAAGGGACCCTGAAAGGTCATCAAGTCCAGCCCCCTGCCTTCACTAGCAGGACCAAGTACTGATTTTGCCCCAGATCCCTAAGTGGCCCCCTCAAGGATTGAACTCACAATGCTGGATTTAGCAGCCCAATGCTCAAACCACTGAGCTATCACTCCCCCCCCCCCCGGTGTCCATAGAGGCTCTCAACCATGAGTGGAAAAAGGGATTTTCTTCAATAGCTACAATCATAAAAACATTTGTTGATAAAGACTGAATTGGCCTCGTTAGCACTACAAAAAGTAATTTTACCTCAGTGGATATTCACCCCTTCTTGTCAACTGTTGAAAATGGGCCACAACCACCTTAATTGAATTGGCCTCATTAGCACTGACCCCCCACTTGGTAAGGCAACTCCCATCTTTTCATGTGCTGTGTATTTATACCTGCCTACAGTATTTTTCACTCCATGCATCTGATGAAGTGGGTTATAGCCCACGAAAGCTTATGCGCAAATAAATTTGTTAGTCTCTAAAGTGCCACAAGGACTCCTTGTTGTATTTGTTGATAAAGAGATGAAGACCCACATGCCTAAAGGAATGATGTCTTTAACCTACCACATTAGGGACTTTTTCTGAAGACAATTCACTGGTGTGAAAATATGTCAGCATCTTTGAACCTAAAGGTCTCTCTGCTGGATAACTGTTGATCACCGTGCTGATCTTTAATTCTGTATTTATCAACTTTTTTAAGACTTTGACAAATGGATAAAGTATATGGATTATACTGGACTGTCACTCACTTTGGGCTGACCGCCCATTAACTGCAATGTGCCTCACAGATAATATATTTACATGGAGGAGTAGATGGGATCGTTTGTATCTGTTTATTCAGATTAAATATAGTGGTGGATATGTAGTCACAGACACTGCTTTACATTTAAATGTCAAACTGTTCAACATGAGAGCAAAGAAACAGAGCGAGTGCAATAAGAAGTTGTTCCATTCCTGTCATATTTTCTTCCCATGTACCAGAATTAGGTTTATTAGAAATCTCAGGTTTTTTAAAGAGACACCTAGGACCCTTTCAAAATATCTGGTCTCGAAATTATCAAATTCCTTCCCATATTCATATAATTCATAACATATTTAAACAACCCACAGTAGAACACCGTTTAGAGTAGTAAGTGTTTGATCCATGCAGAAGGCCAACATCAACAGCTGTAAGTGGCTCCACGTAAGTGTCGATAGCCAAAACAGACTAGAACTTTTAGAGTAATTTTCTAATTTGGGCAAGTTTTTCCTTTTCTCTTTTCCTTGCCCTGTTCAGACAGATTCAATCCTAAAAAACATACACACTTTAATGGAAGAATACTGACTTTGCATAACTTGGAGTTTAATCCATCTCCCATTGAAATCAATGGGAACCTTCCACTGACTCCAGTGGGAGCTGGATCTGGCCTGAAATGAGAGAGCGGTGTAATGTCACTTTCTTTGGAATTCTGAAAAATCTGAGACACATAAAGTGTAAGTGAAAGCAGAACAGATCCTGGAGTTCCACTTTCAGTCACATGGGTGAAATTCAGAAGGTCACAATGACTATTGCATCACTAAGTGCAGTTAAGAGTCCTGTGTATCTGTGACCAATTTATTATCTATAGCGTCAAGATTCTCTGGTTAGATAGTGTTCAATAAGAACATCTGTTAACAATCCTATTTTATTTCCATGCATATTCTCTAATCTAATAGAGATTGTTTTTCAATCTATGAAGTTAGATAGAGTTATTTGTACGGCACTTCTAAAACTTAATGAACACATGAGAAGGTATGCAAAAATGTTTTTGAAGATAAAACAGAAGAGTGAACAGAATAAAATGAAAGTTACTCCCAGAAAATTATAAACAAGTGTCTTGTACCAGTAAAATGGAAAAACATCATCTGCTCTAGTCACTTAATATCGGTAGGTGCTCATGTCCAGTCTGATTACTATCATCTTGTAACTGGCTTTTCCTGTCTCCCACCATCCACCCCCAGTATTGCAGTATACAGTTAGATGGTATTTTGTGAGCCAAGCGTAATGCAGGTGTAAACTGGCAAAGCTCCCTTGATTTTAACGGAGTGCTGCTGATTTACACCAGGGAACTTGGTCCATTAATGAATATCAGTCACTACAAAATGACTTTATTGTTCAGTAAAAGAGGTAGCAGAGGTGACAAAGTTCTATTTAAGTGCTTATATTCTACAAAACTAATTCAATAATCCTTGTACAATATGAATATTCTATCACAAGTGCTGCAGTGATCCAATTTGATTACAGGCTGTTTAATTAGTGGCTAACCCTAAAACACCACATTTTAATGAAAACATTAATAACCAAGCCATACCTCTACGCCCCTAACTCTTGCAGAGAAAGAACATAAATATACATACATTGTTTATATGCCTGCAGGCCAACTGAATATAACTTAGTGCTAGTCGAAATAAGACAGTTGAACACTGCTGAAATTCTACTGAAGTATCTAGCAAAAGGCCTGGGGAAAAGAACACAATAAGTGTTCAAAAACATCTCACAATGTAATAATCAATGTGTAATATGAGCTGGGGGTTAGTTAAATAAAATGTGAAAGCTGTATTAATGAACCCTTTTGCTGTCCAACACAGCATTTCATTTTCTTTCATAGGCTGCATAATGCAGAGCCTGGGAATAAATTATAGATGAAACCCCCATCATATGTTTATAAATACACTAACATTAGCATTTTACTTCCTCATAAATCTGCACCAAACATTCAAGCACAAGATAGAAAGCCCTGTAAAACAATGATATATTCTCTGCTTGCAAGCCTTGACTAGTGGCCCATTCATTTCTACCGCTGTTCTTCAAACATTACTTCCTTCGCTCATGCCCCCTCATTTAAAATCCATTTTAATTTAAAGATGCTCGATGCACTCCTAGTGGTACATTTACTCATCCTAGTTATACATCATGGAGCAGGGAAAAGAAAATTGTTTAATCTAGAGATATGGTTCAATGTGGTCACCACTGAACAGTGGAGTAATTACCAGATCAGCTCCGCTAAAAATGCACTCAGGGTGTTCTGTGACCTATCATCTTCTAATCTGCATAGTGAAGTATAGCTTCATAACTATAAATTGCTGACTTAATTAAAACCAGGACCTTTCTGTCATTTAATTACAGGGAGAAAGGTTATTGCTTAAATGCAATTTTCCAAATGTGATTTCTTAACAGTTATTAACTGCTTCACCATCATTTATTGTTTCAGATTTTTCAATTTGAAAATAGTCCCTGTGACAGAAGTAATGACTTCATGAAAAACTCAATCTAGATGGAGCTGAGCGGACCCATTTGTTTCTCGTAAGTGGAGCAGACAGAAAACTTGAAAATGTCACAGGAGGATCCTGTGATTGCTCTCACTTTACAGGAGTAATTAAAAACCAAGAGGTTGTATTAAAGGTGAAGAGAAGAGGTTTATGACAATTTCAAGGGTTTTTTTTCCTTGCCAAATATTGTGCTTGCATTATCAACTCTATTAAGTGAGATATAGATTAATAATTATTTACTTATCCCAGTCCAACAAACAGCACTGGATCAGACATCTAAGAGTTCTGCAGATTTTCTATTATCTGCAGAGAAACTGCTAAATTAAAAGAAAAAAATTCCTGTGTAATTTCCATCTGCACACAGAGCTCCTGCTTCCAATAACTAATCTCTTGAAAAGCACAAGTTGAAAATATAAATGCTCTTCAACATGAGATTTTAATGACAGTTCATTATCGAAAACAAGGTTTCTCATCCACAGAATGTTGATACCTCTCACTTAAGCCTGTTTCACTCCATTCAGGGGAGAGTTGGGGCTGATGCCTTCTGTATTGGGTGTAGAATGAAATCTTTATTCCAAAGGTAAGACTGGCCACTAACACAAAGTACTGTTGATTAAGAAACCATTTTGCGTGAGTGGAGAAAGGTCTACATTTGGCATAAGTGGAATTATTCTAAAAGTCTTTGGGCCCTGTTCATCTATATGCTCCAGCTGCTTTGAGCTCCTTTGGCAATGCCAAGCAGCCATAAACTCACCTAAATTAGCCAGTTAAGTCAGTCAGATCTGCACTGCTAGTGTTGGTGGATCTGGCCCTCTTTGGGTACAGCATATAAATAGGTTGGGGGGAAATTCTTTTTTCCAAGTAATCACAACATATAATTGTGTTTCAGTATCCAGTCTAGAAATCAACCCTTTGAAATGATAAATAAAAGCGACTATTGCACCTACCACCAATACTGGCATCTGCATTGCAATTTTTTCAGTGTTCACTATTCTCGCTTCAACGTTCACTGTTGAGCATGGGCAGTTCATATGTACTCAGAGACAAAGGACCAGGCTGGTCCCTACATTGTCACTTCCTCATAGAATAAACTTTGGTTTGCAATACTACAGCCAGAAGTATTAGATAAAATCTGAAGAATGGAGTTCTAGACAGGCATTCCAATGTGAATGTAAAGGTCAAGAAAAGAATGAAAATTTTCTCTTGATAGATGTTTGTTGTCAAGATTAGTATTCCCCACTTGGTCACACTAAGAATGTCTTTTTAAAAAAATAAGTCTGAATTTTAATTACATCCCATTTGGTGTGATGAACAGCCTTTCCAAAATATCCATGAAAATAATGAGCAAGAGATCTCCCAGATCAGGGTAAGCTTCATTGTTAAGGTGCCTTAGGAAAGCAGTGAGGAGCGGTATGAGGATTTTTATGGAGAATTCACTTATTCTCTTCCCTCCAGTTTTCCCTAGGTATGTATCTTGCAATGAGGATCCTGCAGATAGACCCCTGCATTCACATGGGACCCCACTGACATCACCTGAGATGAGCTCTAAGTATCAGTCTAGTGTTGGGGACTGTGGCAAGAAGGACTATAGAGCTATCAGATAGTTATATGACCCCAATACTATAGTATTTGAGTACCTCAGTCTTTAGTGTATTTATCTTCACAACACCCCTGTGAGAAGAGGAAGTGCTATTACAGAGGAGGAACTGAGGTACAGAGTGTCAAACGACATGCCTCAGGTCAGACAGGAAATCTGTAGAGGAGCTTGAAATTGAATCCAGTTCTCCCAAGTCCCAGGC
This sequence comes from Trachemys scripta elegans, assembly GCF_013100865.1. Classification (NCBI taxonomy): domain Eukaryota; kingdom Metazoa; phylum Chordata; order Testudines; family Emydidae; genus Trachemys; species Trachemys scripta. The sequence continues at coordinate 90,744,622 of NC_048301.1, forward strand.
TAGAGCTCTAACCACTGGATCATTCTTCCTTCCTGAGCAAATAATCACAAGGAGCTATTTTTATGACCACTTTTAAATTAATTTTAAAAAGTTGTCCATGAACTAATTGTTAAGTTCTCAAATGTATTCCTTCAAAATTAGTTATTTTTCTGTAATTAATCCCTGACCTCTAGACTGGTTTGTTGCAAATAGTCACAATTCATGTAGTGTTGGCTGGTCAAATAAGTAACATGAGACCATTTCTGTTCCCTGATTGGAAGGGCTGTGAATATTACAATTCAAAATCTGTGCTGTATTTATCACTATGATTGTGGTATTGCCCACAATGTTCTAAGTGTTTTCAAACCATATAAGATGCCACCTCTGCCCCAAACATAATTTGCAGCACTATGTACTTAATTGTAATGACAATTTGTGCTATGTTGGTTACTTATGCAAGTCACATGGTACTGTTCTTACGCCTGATTTGATGACTTGCACAACTAACCAATATAGTGCTAATTGTAAATATATAAACGTGGATATACAACATGCAATTCACTTTCAGCCAATATTCAAGCATTCAGGTTTAAAGTTTGCTTTTTGCAAGTATCTGTGTTACCGAAGTTTGAATGCTTACATTTTTGTGCTCAACTCTGTGGGAGTGGTGGTCAGAGGCACCTTGTTTGAGGTGAACATGTATTACCCTAGGACTGTCTGGAGATGGCACAGGCGAGAACAGTCATTTGGAGGTGCTGTGGAATGCCTTGAAGCAGAAAGAGAGAAAAGGATGAAGCTGAGGGGTAGAAAAGGGAGGGTTTGGAGAATAAAAGAGTGGGGGAGAGAAAATGCAGAAGCAACAGATGGAGAAAAAAGGATTGCCACTTGAAGGAAGTTATGGAAGGAACAGACATGTTCACTGGAATTGGACGGAGACAGGCCTGAACAGGAAACACCAAGCACTGACTGAACTGACAAGGAATCTAAATTCAGGAGGTCCATCCAGCCAAATGGAGTGAGAATCTGAGATTATATTTTAGTGATGCAAACTGTCACCTAATCTGCTTAGTTAGAAAACAGTGTTATTGAATTCTATGGTGCTCCTAATAAAATGATCGGGTTTAAACTTTCTAAAATGTTGTGATCTTATTTGATATCAGAAGAAAACTCTCACACTGTGAGACAGCGCACTCTCCTAAAGAAAATAACGGAAAACTTACCCATACTTAAAACTAGACTAAAAAATAGATTGTAATGGACAATGCTGCAGTGGCAAAGTACAGCTTGGAAATAGCCTTCTCCCAGTCCAATCTTTATGGGCAAAATACCTCTGGTGATTTAATACCCTAAATCTAGCAGAAGCTCTGCAGAGGCATCTGAGAAGTAGAGCTGGTGACTGCAAAGCGCAAACTGTTGGATTGTGTGAAGTGAAAGGGATTCAGTAGAGACCATGGCCAAGGTTTTCAAGTGCCCTGTACGCTTGCCTCCCGACTCCAGTGGCTGGCAGGGGAACCCAGGCCCACGCATTAAACCATGTTCCAGCCCAGGAACCCTACAACCAGCAATCCATGTCTGCTTAGTCTCAGTCCCTGTTGCTGTTTCCCTGGGCTCCTTCCTACCCATCCTCTCTATCTTCTTGCCTGTTTCTGGGTTTACCACGGGAGCTTACACTACTCCCTGAAACTACTACACCCCCTCCTAGTTTCCCCCCCCCCCACCTCTTGGATCCAAGGGCTTACTCTCCTCCTGGACTTCCTCCTTATCCCTGACACCTTCCCCCCTCCTCCCCTACCAGGCAGAGACTGCAGACTCCTTCCCCTATAGTCCCCCTTCTACTTTCAGCTTCCTGGCTTTATAATAGTGTCCCAGCCCTTACCCATCCGCTTCAATCTCAGTTAACCCTGGCCCCTCCCTCTCTCAGGTGATGCCAGGTAATCTCATTGGCCTCAGGTCCTCATTAACCCTATTACGTCTGGTGGAACCCATAATATGGTCACTGGTGCCTTCTTTCGGCAAACTCTTCCCAGATATCTTTTAGCTCAGATGTCCCTGCAGGGATGACTCACCCTGAAACTCTAACTTAATGTGTCTGTTATCAGTGGGTTAAGAGAAAACCTGGTGTGAGAAGCAGTTCCATATAATGAAAAAGAAAATGCTCCAAACACTGGCTTCTGCTTTACTAAGTTAAACTGAAATTAAGAAAAGGCTGAATTTATTGAACATGTAGTTGGCGTCATTTCCCCCTCAGTGGGATGGGATACACAAGTAGACACACTCAACACAGATTCCCAGGGACAATCAACTTTTTAATTTTAGGAGAGTGGCGAGCGAGGGGAACAAAACTGCTCTACAATTATTAAGAAGCTACAGTCAGGGCAACCCACTAACACCAAATCCAGTCATCACTTATATCTTTGCAACCCCACTGGGTAAAATTTGGTCCTATATCAGACTCTTGTGATTGTGTAAAACAGATTTTCTTTTAATTTTATAAAAGCGGACACAAAAATAGCAACAGAAGGCTGTAAGTCAATTAACCCCCCCCTTTGATATTTGACAGTCCCAATCAACTTCTTATAGTTTGGGAATAGATCACCTGCTCACCTATGCAGAAAGACTCCTTACAATTATATAGACAGCTTTGGTTTGATAATGCAAAACAAGAGCTATTTTCAGTGATGTGTGAAAGAGTGCGTGCTTACAGATCAGCATATTGCTCTGCCTTCGGATCTTTCCATGTTTCCCCAGGAATTACAAAAATACATGCCCATCACAAAACCAACATATGGATTGCTGACCACACCATTATTCCAGGATATAATGGACACCCAGTTAATAGCCTGAAAATAAAGGATAAGCCTTTTTTGTAATGTCCTATAGTTTGCTCATTTCATAAACTGAGACCATTCAATTTCCATTTAGGATTATTCAGAAGTCAAAGCTCCAGCTATTTTTGTCTGCAAGATGCAGTTTGGAGACTTCAGAAGCTTAACACTCTAACTGCATGTCACTGCCACCATTGTCTCTTGTCACAATCCTAATTCTATGTTCTGATAAAAAAATTTCATTAGTGTCTGCACATCCTTTGCCTTACCTTTGAAGTACTGTCTTGTGCTGAAACGATTAGCAGTACTTTACGTCATATCACTTGACTGTTTGACAGCCATTGTGAGTGAGCTAAATGGTGAGAAATTAAAATTTCTGACAATTTTCATTACATCTAAATTGCTGAGAAATTAAGGGATATTTACTTTTACAAATATTAAAAGGTTGTTTAAAATGTAAACTGACTTCATTTTATTAGTAGATTCCACAATGTGCTAATTCAAAATGACTACACAGCTTTATTTGAATAAATTACCAACTCATTTTCCAAAAACGAAGGACATTTCCTCCAGGCTGGGTTTTTGACTGTTTGTGTCAGTAGGAAAAGAAAATAAAAACTTATGAATATTTCAGAATGGAAAATTGGTGAATCGCTTCCTTGTTTCATATGAGTAGAATAATGAGTTTTATTATTATAGGATACTGATTTTTAGTTTACTCATCAAGGAGCATGCCATGAAATACTGGTTTAATGACATGGCATTAGCTTACCTTGGGGAAAAATACCAGAGATTAAGTCAATGAATTGTTTTTAAATATGACGACATTTTTGAGTTATCTGGAACGGGAGGCTAAGGACCATTTGTTCTCTGCTAAATGGCAACTGGCTGGGAGTGGGAGATGAAAAGGTGGTTCAGGAAGGTGCTCCATTTACAGAGTTACACAGTTGGATGGTGTCTATGGCAGTGGCAATGGAGGCTCGGGCATTCCTCTGAAGCACCAGCTATTGGTTACTGCTGGAAGCCATAGGCCAGACTAAATGGACCAATGGTCTGATCCACTGGGACAAATCCTGTGTACTTAATAGTGTCTCTATCCATGTTCACAAAGCATTGCTTTGGCTAAAATGGAAAACCAAAGTAAAAAGAGAATTCAATCATATGAAATAGTATGATTACAACCAAAAAAACTATTATAAGGTGAGTGCATTACTGGTTGGAAAACCATTCCCAGAGAGTAGTTACCAGTGATTCACAGCCAAGCTGGAAGGGCATATCGAGTGGGATCCCACAGAGATCAGTCCTCGGTCTGGTTCTGTTCAATATCTCCATTAATGATTTAGATAATGGCATAGAGAGTAGACTCCAAGTTTGCAGACAATACCAAGGTGGAAGGGGTTGCAAGTGCTCTGGAGGACAGGATTAAAATTCAAAATGATCTGGACAAACTGGAGAATTGGTCTAAAGTAAATAGGATGAAATTCAAGAGGAACAAATACAGAGTACTCCACTTAGGAAGAAACTATCAGTAGCACACATACAAAATGGGAAATGACTGCCTAGGAAGGAGTACTGCAGAAAGGGATCTGGGGGCCACAGTGGATCACAAGCTAAATATGAGTCAACAGTGTAACACTGTTGCAAAAAAAGCAAACATCTTTCTGGCATGTATTAGCAGGAGTGTTATGAGCAAGACACGAGAAGTAATTCTTCTGCTCCACGCTGATAAGGCCTCGGCTGGAATATTGTGTCCAGGTCTAGGCACCACATTTTAGGAAAGACGTGGACAAACTGGAGAAACTCCAGAGGAGAACAACAAAAATGATTAAAAGTGTAGAAAACATGACCTCTGGGGAAAGATCGAAAAAATTGGGTTTGTTTAGTCTGGAGAAGGGAAGACAGGGAGGGGACGTGATAACAGTTTTCAAGTACATAAAAGGTTGCTACAAAGAGGAAGGAGAAAAATGTTCTTCTTAACCTCTGAGGATAGGACAAGAAGCAATGGGCTTAAATTGCAGCAAGGGCAGTTTAGGTTGAATATTTGGAAAAACTTCCTGTCAGGGTGGTTAAGCACTGGAATAAATTGTTTAGGAAGGTTGTGGAATCTCCATCATTGGAGATTTTTAAGAACAAGTTAGACAAACACCTGTCAGGGATGGTCTAGATAATACTTAGTCCTGCCATGAGTGCAGGGGATTGGACTAGATGATCTCTCAAGGTCCCTTCCAGTCCTTGGATTCTATGATCCTATAAGTCAAATATGCTAAGTATGCCAGAGCTATCAAGGAAACTCCTCCCACGGCTCTAGCTCAGATGAGTAGTCCCACTGATGTCTGTGGGCTAACTTTTGTTTTTACTGACACTGATGTAAATCCAGAGTAACTCCATTAGCTTTTACAGAACATGAGAGTATCTGAAAGCTAACTTCAATTGTACCACTGACATGAGCAAGGGTTGAATTTATGCTACTTCCTCCTAACTACATATATCAATCTCTTATTCTCCTTCCTTTCTTTCAGGGTGATCAGTGTCGGAGAAAAAACAGAGATTAAGTCAATGAATTGTTTTTAAATATGACGACATTTTTGATCAGAAGGCAGAGCAATATGCTGATGTGTAAGCATGCACTACTTCCACATCAGTAATTTAGGATGTTTGCCTTATATCTAGTACTAGATGGGAACAAGAAAAATATCAGAAAAAGGTAACAAAGCAGAGAATTCATATTCTGAGTTCAAGAACAGGGAACGCTAGAGTTCCCATAAACAGACCACTGTTTTGCATTCCATTTTAAATTTTTAGCTAAACAATCTCTTTCATTAATTAGATTTTCCTCACTACTACAAAGTTTATTGCTGTAAATCAGTTATTATAGTATAACATAATATAAGCTTATGAAGCAAACTAAAAGTATTCTCCATTGAAGCTGAGATATACTGTACATCAGTGATGCTCAACCAGGGGTCCAGGGCCCCCTGGGGTGGGGCACGAGCAGGTTTCAGGGGGGCTGCCAATCAGGACCAGTGTTAGACTTGCTGGGGCCCTGAGTCCCACCACCTGGGGCTGAAGCAGAAGCCTGAGCAACTTAGCTTCATGGTGCCCCCGGAGGCCTGGGGCCCTGGGCAATTGCCCTGCTTGCTACTCCGTAACGTCGGCTCTGGCTTTTATATGCAGAAAGCCAGTTATTGTGGCACAGGTGGGACCATGGAGTTTTTATAGCATGTTTGTGGTGGCCTCAGAAAGAAAAAGGTTGACACAAGGATGTCAGGAGATACAGTTCCACTGTATATTCACTGCACAGCTGTAGGCAAGTCACTTACCTCCTCAATGACTTTGCTATAGGATCATCTGACCTCATCCCAGCGTCAGGTTACAGCTTTGGTTTATCTGCTGGCTGACAGGTTTTATTGGTGCAGTTGGTACATTCATGATTTTCTTTCTCCAGCCAAATCAAAAGACCTCCCCTTTCAGGGAAAAGGGAAGTTTACAAAAAATAGACCAAATAAAACAAAAATCCAAATCTTCCATCCAATCCCTTTATCATGTCACAGCTTCTTCTTTAAACCCCTTCCCCTTGCTGGGTTTTCAACATCTCCTCTAGGAGTATTATAGGGAGACCAGTCTCCTGTCTACTTAGGGCTCTGTCCCAGGGACATCAACCATTCAGTGCCTGTACACTCCACTCCACACCCCTGCTTCACTTTTCCTCAGGCCACTTCCTACACTTGCTTACTTACCAGCCTCCTGGACTTTCACCCCAGTATTTTCTCAGGCTTCTTTCCAATAGCCCATTTTGAGTTCCTTCCTCAGATTTCTCAGACCTCTCTCTGGGCCTTTCCCAGCTTCTAACGACACCCCTTCCCCCCGCATCTCCTTTTCATGGCATCTTCCCCACACCACAATACAGAGACTCCCTAAGTCTTTCATTGTTCCAAGTCGCAGGTAGGTCTTTTATAGCGTAGACCCCTTCCTCCAGCAGACTTTGTTTTATGCTGCTGTCACAGGATCCTTCTGGGAAACAACAAACCCCAGAACAACTGTTCTTAAAGGGCCAGGACTTGGGAGATGGACTGGACTCAGGCCTGCTTTTAAAAAGGCAGCTCACTGTGATATTCTTCATCTGTAAAATGGGTGTAATAGTTACCTACCTCACAGGATGTTACAAGACCTAGTTAATTAATGTTTGTAAAACCCTTACAATCCTTGGACAAAAGGTGCTATGGAAGTACATTATCACAACACAGCTAGTTAGACTTGCTCAAGACCCTCTTATAATATTGTTCTAGTTTGAAAAACAAATGAGGCTGTGGTATTTAAAAGAAACAGAGTGCTTCCACGCTTTATCATTTTTCCATTAGCTCCTGTTAAAAAAAACTTCTGCTGCTTGAATTTGTTTGGCATCAGCATACATATTCTAAGTGATAAAGAGGGAGGAAGAATAGAGAGTATGTCTAATGCATAAAGCACATGTGAATAAAGGATGAGTTAGGATATGGAAGAGCATGCAAGCAATGTTCCATTGTTAACCAAGTGCATGCACCAAGAGAGACAGATGTTCAAATATACAAACTTTTAAAACTTTGAGTCCTTCTGATTAATGCAGAGCTTCATGAATAATGCAAATTGTGTAAGAAATACTGAGACTTGATTGTGAAGTTGTTAAAGGAGAAAGATTACAATGTTTTTGATGCCTTTATAAAAAAAAATAAAAAGGGAGCAAGAATCACAGTAGAAAAGCCAGAGAACAGACCTATTTCCAGGGGCTGCTATCAGAGCTTATTGTAGTTGAAATTCTTTTTAGGAGGTGTTCAAGCACAAAATGCACCATTCTCCAGTAAGAATTTCCCTGGTGGAGCTGTGGATAAACGAGTCTAATGAATCACACAAAACCATTGAGGAGCAAATCAGGCTCATATTTCAGAAGAAAGAAAAATAAACATTTTTCTAGAGAAACAAGTAATGAGAGTTTTGTGACCTACTCAGTTCCCAATATAGCAATGAACCTGAGCAAAATCCCAACCCTATTCTGCAAAAAACTTAAGTGCTTTGTTGAATCAGGCCCTAGAGCATATAGTATACTTCGATCCTTTACAGTACTTCTGATCTTTTTCTTTAAAGTCAAAAACATCTCTTAGATTTCTTTGGTTTGATGCACCACCAAATTCATTCACATTCTTTGTCAAAATACTCCAGTATAAATAGAAATGTAATAAATTGTTCTCCGAACAAGCTAGGTGAAATTCCAAAATAAAATATAAGAAAAAAGAAACAGAAAAAGAAAGAAAGAAAAGAAAACACCTCAGTTTTTTCAAGCAACCAAACTATCACAAAGACAAAAATAATTTGATTTTTAAAAAGTGCTATGACACAAAACAGGTTTGGATGAATCAAACATTTTTGGCATTGTAGGCATACAGCAATATACTAAAGACGGATTTGTGATCAGAAGCCATATGGCATAAGAGTGGCACATCTCAAATTTTCCTCTGCTTATTCAAATAGATATGCAAGTTTCAGATACTCATCATGTGGGCAGTGGATAATAAGGGTTTCTTCTTGTTCATATTTTGATTTTTTCCTGCAGTTCATGTCACATCCAAATTGTGCTCACTCTCAAAGGAGTTAGAAATAGAAATATACCAGAAGAAATGTTGGTTTTGTGACATTTCTGACCTGCCCAGAAAACAAAATTTCATGAGGCAGCATATTTTCTCATGAGATTTCCAGAGTCCAATAGGGTATTTACATACTTAAAATTAAGCACATATGTAAGTCTTTGCAGGTTTGAGGCCCACATTTTGACTCCTAGATTCATCGATTTTAAGGCCAGAAGGGACTTTTATAACGATCTAGTCTGATCTCCCGAAAGACCGGGCCATAAAATTTCCTGCATCAAATTTAAGAGGTTCAGAGAAGCATCTAAACTTTTGGAAGTTTACTCAACTCAAACCTCCAAACCTTTTGAGCTTAAGAAGGCAATAGGATAAACTGATGGTTCCACTTTTCTTGCAATATCTGGAACAAGGGGTCACATGATGAAATTAATGGAAGGTAAGGCAAGAAGTTAATGGTATATAATTATCCTGTGAAATATGCTACAATGTAGCTGGATTTCAAAAAGGCTTGAATGACCAGTAATAACATTGTAGTTTTATATGAGAAAATGTAAATTTATATAGGAGATTCATTTATTAAATATTTGGCATTATATCAGAAAGGTTTCAGTTTTATTACTACTTAAACAATAGTTAATCTCAAGATACTGTATTTATAAAGAGCGTACTGGTTGGCAGTAGAATTGTGATGTTACTTCCACTTGACTTTGTAATGTTGTTCCCTGAAACTGCAGTACTGCTATTCCCAATAAAGCTGCAAACTTTATGCTCTAATGGCTCGATCCTGCAAGCAATGACTTTCATTGAAATCCGCTCCTCCAGGAGCTGCTTAGCACTATGCAAGATTGGGTTTTCAGACGCAACACCCTCAGAGAAATGCATGTAACTCCCATTGAAGACAATGTCAGAGAGCAAAATTTAGTCCTTAATTTGGCTGGCCTGAAGCCGTCACTCATGTTTCCATTTCAATTGTATTAAACAATTAAGGGTGGTATTTTCAAAAGCATCTAAAAGAGTTACGTGCCCAACTCCCATTGACTGTTGCTTTTGGAAATCCCACCCCAACGCAATACTTCCACCAATTAAAAATTACTTAATGGCCTCTCCTGTTCAAAGGGCCTGCTTTTTAACTTGAAGAAAATGTAAGTGTACCAGCAAAGCTAACCTCTCTGAAAGTCACAATATTTAAACAGAACTGCTGCGAGCACACCGGCAGAGCTAAACTGACATAACTTTTCAATATTCATTAAGCTTTCAACTTGGCAAACACTGCCACCGGTTCTCCTTTCTGTCTCAACCCAAAATGCCACATCCAAATGCTGCTGAGCTTCGGGAATATTCAGATCAGTATTTTTGGAGGACCCAATCTGTATAGCAACCCCAGCCAAAATCCCAGATCAGCGCACCACTCAACTTGTTTGGCTTGAGCCCATCTCTACATCACTCCTCTTCCCCTACAGAACATTCTTAAACCGTATGCAGACGTGACAGAAGCCCACATGAAGACAGTAAATGTACATCTATTAAGCTGCTGGTCACACTTGCTCATAGGGTTCCACTTATAAATAGTTTATAAAGGCTAATAAATTATTAATAGATGTTTTAATAAATGGCTGATCAATTGTTATAGGCCAATAAGCTGACTGGTAAGTTTGCATAAGACCGTGGCTTTTAATTATCTAAAATACCTTCTACTGATGTGTTTTTAACCTTCTATAATGCATATACCCATGTCTGCAACACACTTAGCACATCTATAAATCATTTATCAAACTTCCATAAACTATATAAACCTTATAATAATAAAGCATGACCCACTTGCCTACAGAAGTCCCTAAAGCAAAACCAGACTTCAGTTACCTCATTCCCTCTATCTTCATTTTCCAGAAATAGAAGTATACTTGGTCGTAGCTAGGGATGTAAAAGTTTAACTGGCTAACCAGTTAACCAATAAGCATCTGTCTTATCGGTTTTGGTTCATGATTAAACTCCGCTGCCACCCGGCGTCCAGTGTCCCAGCTGCTGGCCCTGTGCCTGCAGCCGGGATGCCGGGCCTGCGGCGGCAGCGGAGCCCTGCATAAAACGTGGGGGTGCTGCAGCACCCCCTGCACTCCTAGTTCTCTGCCTATGTGAACTCCTTCACGGTTAACCGTTTAACCGATAGAATTTTAATAGGTTAAATGGATACTATTCTTAAATCCTATTTACATCCCAGTCGTAGCATATGAATTTTTTGGGCACTAGGACACATGTCATAACACTTAGCTGCCACACAGATGTCCTGCTAGACCCTTGGTTAAGTGAATATTGATATTCCCGGGAAGTGAAGGATAAAGTTGTCTATAAGTAAAACAAGCACTTACACTGTTTATATGCTATGTGGTAATAACATGAAATCAGTGTCTAAAGTACCTAGAAGGATAATTTAAATTGACATTTTCTTACATCATGTGCAGTACAGGACTCTGAATGGTGATTGCAGTTTGTGAGGTCACAGTCAGAAGTATTTAGGTTCAACACACTCAGGTGGAACTTTCCAAAAGCAAAAAGTAGAGTAGCCATATTTTCCTCTCTTTTCTTTGTTATGCATGTACATGCATTGCATTTCTGGAATCACTACAATCTATGACACATTTACTAAATTAAAAATCCCTCCTTAATTCACATCATGCAGAGAGCCAGCCCTAGACCTATGCACCGCTAGAGACTCATTTAAGTCTTTAAAGCATGGCTGACTTTCACCCACTAATCACAAAGGCACACAATGGATCAGTCAGAGGCAGAAACAGAGAAACTTACCAGTCTAGGAAATCCAAGCCTTTCTCCTAAAAGCTAAAGGGCCAGATTGTCTGTTGAGGCAAATCCTACTATGATGTTTGTCTATGATTATGATGAATGCCTACTTACACCAGCTAGCACTCTGGCCCTAAATATTTTTGGTTTTGTTAACTTTTGAACTCCTTCCCCATCTATTAGCACTCATTCCATACATGTAGCTGAAAGCTTTGTGAGAGACAGTCCCCCTCCCACACTGCATAACATGCAAACACTTAAAATAGTATGATTCTTTTTAAAGCTATATGTATGAAGCCAGTCTTGCCGCGACAGATTGATTAGATGACTCAGAAGAAGCTCTTTCCTTTTCATCTCAAAATAGTCTCAGAATTGAACTGTATTCACAACACTAATAAACGAAATTGTTTGGGAATATAAGCCCACACGTTGTTCATTCCTAGGTAGAGATGGGTATAAACACCTGTGAAATATAGTATATTTGGAATCTGGATGCAGACCCAAATTTTGCAGCTTGAACCATCTTGAATCCCAAGATGAGATGTAGACTGTCACATTGCGGACTAGGGAACAGTTCTAAAAATAAGGTTGTTATGGAGATGCTGACAAAGTTAATGTAGATTTGTTCTTGAAGGAGGAAAATTGAGGGTTTTAGGCCCTGATTCAACAAGATACTTAAATATATGTATACTCCCGTTGACTTCAATGGGACTGCTCATATTCTTAAAGTTAGGCACATGCTTAAGTTCCTTAATGAACTGATGTCTAAAAATAGCAAAGGTGAGAAAGAAAAGAATCACAACAGTCATTTCCTACTCCAAAGTTGTCTTATTCTTTTGTGAATACAGTATGCTTAATAAGTGCTATTACTGATTATTATAATTAAACACTTTAAAAATAAATAATTAAATATAACAAAAGGTCCACAAATAGAGTTTAACCATTGATTTTTTTAGAATTGTAGGTCAGCACTGGAGTCTCTCCTTAGCAGATTCTCTTTCACATTTTTCAGGCAGATATTTACAGTGATCTCCTAATATATATATATATTTATATATATAAAAAGCAGCGCGCCTTAGGTTAGTTACAAATCACCTTAAATACCCTAATTATTCAATGACAACATTGTTATTTTATTTTCCTCATTTAGATTCACACAGAACACTGTGACTGCATAGCTAGTAAAAACAAAAGATCATTGTTATGATTATCAAACATTTATGTAGTGAATAAATTTACACAGTGCTTTACAAGCATAGATAAGACATATTCCCTGCTCCAAAGAGCATAGAATCTAAATAAGATAAGACAAATACAAGGCAACACACAGGATAATAGTTCAGGAGGGAGGGTGTGAGGATTATTAATGAGCAAAAGAAGAGAAGGGGGATTGTTCAAAGAAGTGATATAATCTGCTAAAATATAAAATAATTTGAAGTACGCTATTATATCCTTTAAACCAGAATGAATTAAACTAATACATACTTTCTTTTTTTTTAATCCTCCAGCAGGTGGAGCTGCTGCAGTGTCAGCCTTGACTAGAAGGGACAGTTGCAATTAATAATGTCATTTCAGTCTTGAAACTGAAGTGAAAAGGATACAGGACAATATTTTCAAACCTGGATGTGTAAAGTTATGCTCCTAAATCCATACGTAGGCACTTAAATAAAAATAGCAGCTTGATTTTGAAAAGCACTGTTCACCTCTAGCTCCCATTGGCCTCAATTTGATTTGTGGGAATTCTGGAAATGAATCCACTTTTATATAAATGGATAAGTAAGTATTTAGGTGACTTATTTTAGGCACTCACGTTTTAAAATATTGGCCCTAGTTTCATACCGCATATGGGTCAGATCCTCAGCTTGGTGTAAATTGGCAAAGCTTCGTTGGCTTTAATGCAACCAGCTGAGGTTTGGGTTTTAAATATATTGCTCCAACCTACATATAAAGTGTGGCAAATCATACCAGATATTGCAGAGCAAAGTCAATTAATTCTGAATACAAGAAAACCCAATTCTGTGTGCAGAATCTCTCTTAATAGAATCAACAAGGTTGTGGGAAGTGCGTTAAAACTGGTATCCAGGAAGGTACCATTGAATCAAACTTTGTGACCTCAATGTTTGGGCTAAGATTTTTAATCAGTCTTGCACATGAAAAGTGGCATTGAAGTTGTTGAAACTATTCAAATAAGGGGTGCAGGAACAGGGTCTAGATGTACTGTAAAGCAGAAGTATTTCAGTGGTGAGAGATTTTCACTTGATTACCAAGTGAACAACATCTGGATTGTCCCAGATGTTTGATTCAATTCAATAGGACTTCACTGGCACAACAAGCTATACAAGTGATGCCAAAGCACAGAAAAGGGTCAGAGCTTACACAAAATGTCCTGAGGAAGGGATGAGGAGGAAGAGCAGGAGGAACTCCTTCAGAAACTTTAGCCCATTAGTTAGGATGAGCTGGGGTCTCCCACATTCCCAGTATGTAAGTCTCCCTGGAAGTCTGGACTTTGGCACGTATCTCCAAGAGAGGGGCGGGGCTTAGCACATTTCTCTCTGATTGGCATCTCCCATTGGCTAGTTTAGGCAAGGAGCCACAATGATGGCTTTCGTGAATCCCATTCTTGGGTGCCAATCTCTCCCCATTCAGTCATTGTATAAGGCGCGTAGGTACAGAACTCAAGCTTTGTGAATCCCAGTGATTTTCCAGGGGCCTAAAAGTTAGGTGTGGCAGTGCTCAGCATCACCATGCCGAAATTCCTTTGTGATATCATCCTCCAACAGCGCTCACTCCACGGCTGGCCAGCTAACAACTCTCATGAGTCATGGCTGGCTGTAGAACACTCATTTTAATATGCTTGCAACAGGTGACCTTGCCGTTTATTGCCACCCAGGAGTAACACAGGGCATTCTCACAGCTACCCAAACACCAACAGCTTTTAAATGACACAAAATGTCAAGTCCATTTTCCTCTTTGTCTCTTCCCGTGATAACAGTAAGAGCTAGCCTTGGCTATTTGTTTATCACTGACAGTGTATATAAATCACAGAGATAACACAGCACCTGCCCCAAAGAGATCACAGTCAGAGACAGATGCATGAAACACCAGCCACACTGAGAAATTCTTAGGCCCTTATCTACCATAGTTTTCCTATAGGGCAGATCATCTGTTTGATGTCATACTTCATAAACAGGACACTGAGTTGAAAGACACTAAAATTAGCACCAGATAAGTTCCCCCCCCCCCCCATAAACCCCCTGTGAAATAAAACTGTATTACAATACAGTGCACAGACAGCCTCAATGTATGCCAGAAGGAGCCCAGAGCACAATTCGTACACAGGAGAGCACAGTCCGGGAGGGGTCAGTTGGGGGGTGGGGAAGGGAAGGGGCTGGTGCCAAGAGTTGGGAGTGGATCCTCCGACACCCCTTTTGTAAGGATGAGCACACATTGAAACTTCACAAGGGTGCCCACAGCTGGCCAAAGTGTTGGGACTGGGAATGTGGCAGAGTAACACCAGTTTTTCCTTTTTAAGGGGTCAGAGTGGGGGGAGTGTGAAGGGAAGAGTCTGATCAGCTGGTGCCTTGTGCTGCAGCTGGTGCTGAGAGGAAACTGATTGAAGAAACTGGTGCCCTTCCATCAAGTGATTTTCACACTTACTGTCCAAATACATAGAACCAGCATTAGGCCCACCAGAGAAGGGGACGAAGCAGAAATTATTTGTATTCTGGCAGAGGTTAGCTATCAGAGCCCCCTCGGCTCAGGCACCATGCAAACATATTCTAAATGACAATCCCAGCCTCCAGAACAGCAGTGGATACTGAGCAGTATTTGGCCTGACCACTTGCTAGGTAGAATATAAGAATAAACCCCTCTTGCTTTCTGCTCACCCTCAGATATGAATGCTGGGGATCAATAGTGTCCCATTCTCCACCAGCCTGTACTAGGGCAGAATTGAAAGGAATCCTTGAAATCAAAGGCCTGATTCTTCTCTCATCCCAACTTTACCCCATTTTCTTCACTGGAGTTGTTCTGATTTGCACTGGCACATCAGAGCAGAATCAGCCCCAAAAGTCTTTAGAAACTCAGCGATGCTGAATTAGTGTCAACACTTTCTCGAAAAGCATCTTTCCAAATAGACGCCCACCCCTCACAGAAGATGGGGGTGCTCTAAATGCAGTAATTAATAGGCAGCACCACAATAAATACCGTAAACATCAATAATACTAAATCTTCAGCAGACTTTTTGCATCTACTTGTAGAGAGTTTGTTTTTCATGGAAGACAAAGCAGTGACTGTGTGGAAATTACACTGTTGCCAGTGCTGAAATACAATAATGTCGCATTCTGAATCATATAAAAATTACAGCTTTGCCATGTATTCTGTATTATATAGGGTAATTTAATCATTTTGGTGCAGCAAAATGGGCTATTATGAATCCTCAGTGTAGCTCTAAAGCTTGAGTTCTAATAGCAAGTTATGCACCACTTCATTTAAGTCACTGTTCACTTCATCCACATAAAACCGGAGTTATCAGAATCATATGGTGTGGGGAGGCAAAACCCAACCCACTCCACCAAATTAGGTGCAGGGCTGCAATGCAGCTGACCCAAGGGCATTACTCCAGCTTGTGAACTGGAATAATGTCCACAGCCTCACCTCACCACTTGTGCCAGTGTTAGGGCTACTAGATCTAAAGAATGATGGACCTCATAGCTCCTCCCTGCCAATCCTCAATATTGCCCTCTGTGGAGGATTATGTGGGATGAGTGAGAAAACAGTTCCTCCTCTCAGCAGCTCCCTGTCCCTCTGAAGCCCCGACTGGTAGGCTAAGGTGCTACAGAAAATCTAGCATGGGTCCTTCACACCAAGATACATTTCACACCAAGGGAATTTCTTCTTGCTATTCACGTCTAGTTTGGAAGTGCTCCAGGGAATATCAAAATCACAACCTGGCTCTTTGGGGAAATGTCTTAGATTAACCAAGCCAGCCTCCTTTCATCCCTGGCCAGCTTTTCTGGCCCATTCCACTACCTTTGCACCACGCAGTCATTGCCAAGAGAAAAGAGATTACCTGTCACTTGCTTGGTGGGAGGAGTCAGCAATGGGTGTAGAGCTGGCCTAGACAATTACTGTGCTTCCTTCCTGCAGTCCCAGTCACAGGGAGCACGGGGGGTTTGGCCAGAGCACTATGCATTCCTCTCCGCCCTCCCCATCAGCTCTTGACAGCTAGTATAAGGTACAACAGCCCTAAATTGCTCTAATGTACTCTGGAATTGAGGCAGAGAAAGTGAGGGTAGCAGAGAATCTGACCCTCCTTTCCTTCATAAAAGCCTATTTACATTGAAGTCAATAGCAAAACTCCTATTGAGTTCAATGGAAGTGGGCTTCCCAGGGTATCTATACTGAACTATAAGCCCAGGGACAGTGGGAGTCATGTCAGCTGACCTGTGTTAGGGGCTGCTGGGCTTAAGAGTCCACATTGTATTTCAACAGGAGGTTAAGAATTTTTCTGACCTGTGCTTGAATCTAGGGCTATGTTGTCCAAAATGCAGTGTGCAGAGCTGCGTCAAAGTAACCATATCCCACAATGCCTAGCACCCCCATACACACATCTCAAAATGTGGCCATTCTAGCCCTAGGAATGTGGTGCACCGTGGGAAAACTTTACTGCCTGCCCTTCATGCTACAAGGAAGCAGCTTGTTTTGCAAATGGCTTACTCAGTTCGCTCTCCTTTGCAAACCCAGGAGACTCTCTGAAGTGTTCTTGCAGATCCACGATCAGAAGACAATGGGTTAACGCTAGCCTGAACTGCTGCTGCCAGAGATTGCCTGTGGGGAGAGGCGTGTGGCAGTTTCCATTTTCAATAGAATGGATGCAGACTGTTGGGATAGAGAGGACTAAGGAAGTTGTCTCATGGAATTGTGGATACTTCTGGCTCACTCCCAGGACCTGAGTCAAGCCGGGCTGTAGCTACACTGCAAAGAAATGGGGGTCAGACCGTGGGTCCTGGCTTGACTTGAGCTCGGACTCTCCAGCCAGGGTTCTGGGACCCTGGGTCAGCAAAGATGCAAGGGGGTGAGGGGGATTACCTTGAGCCAAGGCCCACAGACAGGCTTACACTGCGGTGTAAACATAACCCCATTCCATAGACTGGCCTGTTCCGAGTCAGAGCATTGTATATTGTTTCAATAGCAAACCACAGCCTTGACTCTCCTATTGTACCATCCAAAACAGGCCTGGTTACTAATGTCAGCTCCATTTCTAGTCTGCATCTTACAGACCTTCCCTAACAAAACATGCAACTCAGCAACTTGGAAACTCTAATACTTTTCAGTTAAAAGCAGAAAGAAGGTCAGGGCCCCAGCGAAGGTCCAAAGTAATGAGGACGTGGTTCTGAACAGTGACGAGTACCTGCAATGGCGCTGGAAGTTAGTGGGAATTGAAGCAGCGGTCCAGGTGAACGGAGTGGAATTTCCACTTACACAAGAGAGCATGTGTTGCACAGACCCTCTAGAAGATGTAGCTTTGTTGGTTCTTTTAGGAAGGACCACGCCCACATCACATTTTCAGTTCCCTTGTGGAAGTCAGGTCTTTTTGAGTATTTTGGAAAAAAACTTGGCCAGTTTGCTGAGGTCTAGTCTTCCACACTCTCTAGACCGCAGCTGAGCTCGAATAGCTAAACTCCCTCAGCCCAGGGGTAACAATTTTTTCTGACAACCAGAGTCGCCTCTTTTTATTTTTGACCAACACTGCCCCCACATCAGGAAACAAGAGCATCTGCAAAGCTGAAATCTCTACATCAAGCATTATTTAAATTTGTAAGGCTATTTAATGTTCACCACACATTTGATCCTAATAGTGCAAGTGATTTTCTATCAGTGTATTTTTTTTTTTCATTTTAACAAGGAAAACTGCCCCTCCAAATATAAACGCCGCTTGTTATTTTGAGGCAGTGATGCAAAACATACAACACGTAGACCACGTTTGGCTTGCTGAGCAGATGTCTACAGATCACTTGATGTTAATTTCAACATAAAAGCTATTATATTTCTGGCCTTGCCCTATTAGTTGTTAAATAATTATTTATGGTTGGCAGATAAATTCTAGGAACCTTGAATAAAGCCCATCAACCCTACTAAACTAACTGTATTTGACATAAACAGTTTTCAGTCATGGAGGACCCTCGCTGTAATGTTTATTTCATATACAATTCCATTTCACGACCTAAGAGGTAATCCTGTATTTATATTTTAACATAAACTGCATATAATGTGCATACTAACACTATTTCACAAGCAAGGAATTAGCCTGTCTGGCTCATTGACATTTACAACTGTGTACTATAGCCATCAGATTATTTAGATAAACTAAATCTTCTATTCACTTCACAGCTCTGGCACTTGCTAATATGCGTTTCTATAGAAGTTGCAGCTTTATATACCTACTAGTCCACTATACATGTGATGAATTAAGAGCTGGTGTGTTGCAGTTTTGATAGCTGAAAAACAAAAAAAGATCATTGGGAATGTGGATTTCCCTTAATTAACATTTTTAAAGGTGCCCAACCCTTTTTGCAAGTTTGTGCTTACACACAAACACAAACTTAGAACTTTGCAACTGTTGTGTATTCTGTTTGACTGGCTTGTAAATTATGAACAGCCAATATACTACGAACCTCATAAAACTTTTATTGTGTGCAAACATGAGTTAAATGTGCAAGGCATTGCATGAAATCTTTCAAACAAGTCTCTAGATGTTCATATGTTATTGTCTGAAGAAATTTAGATGATTTGTTTCCTCCTGTGAGCAAGCTTTTGTCTAATTAAACTTTTGCATCCTTAACAGTCAAGTTAGAATTTTAAAGATCTAAAGGACAAAGAATTTGAATGTGATATTAAGTACAATTCAGTTGAGATGCCCATTTCAATTTCATTTGTTTGTTTAAAAGAGCAGTCTTCTCCATTATTATAGTAATGTACATTACTTGGGTGTTTAAGTTTGTGTGTAGTTTATTATTTGTTTGTAAGGTCATTTCAAAGAAAAATTAGTGATCCAAAAATAATTCAAATGTAGCTTTTTATAGTTTATGGTATTCTTCACTTTCTGTCCTAAACTGTTGTGCAGTATTACTTTGCACAGCTAGGAGCTGAACCAAACCTACTGATGTCAATAGAACCCTTTCCATTGATTACAGTGGGCTTTGGATGAGGTCCTTATAATCACCAATATGTTTCACTTCCAAATTGGCATTACTTCAGTGCTTTATGGTTATTAGATTTTGTTAGCAAACAAAAACTACATTTACTGACAGTTAAGGTTGTGGCAGGACACATCCCATCCACCCAAAATCTTAAAAACACAGACATAAGAAGTTAAGGGGAAAGACTTGGCCATTCCTCTGCAACTTCATATTGCCTACATTACTGTTAATAACATATTCCAAGGCTTCATAAGGCTCTCACTTCTATCTTCAACAGATGTCAACAAGCAATATGTACCCCAACTAAATCAAACTTGGACTCTACTGCAAAACCTTAACAGTGAAATGATCATCTTTAAGGCAGAATAACAACTTCTCAAATGCACAGAATGTGTGATAGCAACTCATTTCCATACTGTAATGGGGTGGCACCCACCTCTTGCGAGCACCCTGGCCCAACTGTTTGCGTGCCTGCAATTTTTCCTCAATTTCTCCACTCACAGTGTCCCGTCAGACACTGCACAGGAGGGTCTTCAGTGACTCAGTCCTCCGGCCAAGTCACACACAGTCTGTGTGCAAAAACAAAACAAACCCCTTCCAAAGTATATGGTCCAACCAGGACTATCTCAAGGTCTTCAGTAATGTCCTGCAACCCCTCCCCAGGCTCACTCCTTTAACAGTCCAACAGGGCCCATCACGATACCCTCAGCTGGAGTTTGCGTCCTGGCAAAGGTTCCTGCTCTGGAGTGGAGCAGGATCTCCAGACTTCCTCCTTGGAGGCTCTTTGTTTTCATGTTAGTCTTCAGGGATCCCAGCTCTCCAGCTGAGTCAGCCTCAGTTCAGCCCCCTTCTGGTGGTGGTAGGATAACACAGTTCAATATTTAAGCCACTTCTCCAGTGGCTATTGATGGGAGAGTACCCGGGCCCACCCAGGGACCCTCTAAATAGCAGCCACATGCCATGTCCCTTTAAGTAACTACATTTCCCTGAGCCACTTCCCCACAGCCCCTCTTTCTCAAATCCCAGGAGCACCTTTTTTGCTCCCCAGATCCTGACAGAAGACTGAACTCACTCTGTCCCTGCAGCTCCTTTTATATGAGTCTGCTGGGCCCTGGCTGGCTGCTTCCCTGCAGCCTCTTTCTGATGGACCGCGTGGGACACAGCCACTCTAGGCAGCAGGAGGACCGACCTCCACTGCTCTTTTCAGGGACAGGGTCTGGTAGGACTGTGATGGGTATCCCCATCACACATACCATTAAGGTTTGGGGTGCAGGGGATATTTCCTGCCACTTGACTGTCATTAAATGCTAAATTCCTAGATTTTTATACAGCACCCCAGAGTCGGGGAAAAGAGTAGCTGCATCTGCCTGGGAATCACAGGGAGAAACTCAGCTGTTGAAATTGTCCCTGTTTACTTTGACTCTCCTGAAGAGTGTGAGAGGTTGTGATGTACCTCAGTAAACTCTTTGCGTCTATAACATTTGATCTCTGTTTAAAGGTTTCTGAAAGTAAGCACACCACAAGGAACCTTCCATGTTTAGCAGGAGGCATGTGCCTGTCTTACACTGGCAGGTTTGCCTCTAGCTCTCACCCTTTCCTACCAGTATGAAGCACACACCTCTCAACCTTCAAACATACCCGTTTTGGGAAACCTGCAAGTATAAGGGCCACCATTTTGGCAAACACCAGGGACTGAACCAGTAACTTCCAGAGCTAAAAAGCAAGAGCCTTTATAGCTTGTTCTCAAGACCCAGCCTCTCTCAATGATAATACTCACACACTTGCCTCCTCCGAGGACTGGGCACAGAGGGGGACACAACACACACACTGACCAGTGTGTTATACAAGCAAAATATGTGACAAATGAAATGTGAACTCTCTCTCTTGGGGAGCCACACCATAATTTACAGATCATAGTTTTTCAGTAAAATATCTGTTTGAAAAATGGTCTGTTCGCTGTGTGGACCACATGCAATCATACCATCCCCCACATAGATGGGCAGCAGGGTCTGAATGCCTTTACCTTCAGATCTCTAGCTTAGCCCCTTACTATTTGTTACGCGCGTGGTCCAGCAGACAGGGCACTAATGCAGGATTCAGAAGATCTGGGTTTTGTTCCCAGCTCTGCTGCTGATCTTCTCCATGACCTTAGATGAACAGAGGAGGGGAAAGTGACTTATCCGTTTCCCCTCCCCCCCTTTGTCTGTCTCTTCGGTTTAGAAGATCAGCTGTCTGGGAAAGGGGAGGTCTAGGACTAGGTCTCTGTACAGTGTCTAGCACAGTGGGTCTCAAACTTTTTTTTTTTACTGGCGACCCCTTTCACATAGCAAGCCTCTGAGTGCGACCCCCCCAATAAATTAAACACACTTTTGAATATATTTAACACCATTATAAATGCTGGAGGCAAGCGGGGTTTGGGGTGGAGGTTGACAGCTCGCGACCCCCCCATGTAATAACCTCATGACCCCCTGAGGGTTCCCAACCCCCAATTTGAGAACCCCTGGTCTAGCACAACAGGGCCCTGACCTCAGTTGGAGCCACACATGCTTGGTCCCATTCTGCAGGTCAGAGCAGAGGGAGAGTGGGGTTATGGCCCCACTTCTACACACAATAACCCATCATTAATGCTGTTTTAAGGTTGCCAAACTAAACCATTAAGGCAACAAGCAGCTACATTATCTAATCTTAATTCATCGTTAACATAATACACATACAGTTTACTTTTGTATCTAAGTCCATGTTTCTAAAAGGGAAAGACTAGTGCATGAACTCTGCCAAGCCTTGAGTTCTCAGACAGAAACTAAGAAAGAAAAATTAAGTGAATGACAGAGTTGAAATTAAAACAGAGGTCCCTTGCTCTCAGTCCTGGGTTTAGTCCACTAGGATCATACTAGAGTTTATATAATTGAAATCCCTTTTTTTTGCAGCCAGAAGACACAGAGTTATTCAGCTGGGGAACCACCTCAGCTGTAATCAGCCAGCTGCAGGGGAGCTTGGGGTGATCCTAGCAGAGTCAGTTGTAGCTTGGCCTCCTATGTCTGTGTAATGGTTTGGGATCCTTCCAAAACTTGAGACCTTTAAGTATAGGTTTCATGGACAAAGACTCCTAGTTGTGGATGACTCTAGGTGTGCTGGGGGCCAAGGGACTGAGGCAGGGGAGAGAAAGGAATCAGGGGAAATAAATCAGTGACAAACTTTCAACCTGAGCAAGCAGTTTTCAATTCTAATGATATCTTGTGAAAGAACAGAGCTACAAATGAAAGCTGAATTTTCCCTGTAGCTATGGTCTTTGTGGGCCCAAAGGCCACCTCCTCACAGTGCCTATGTAGTTTCCTATACAAAACCCATTTATATTTGGCCTTTGTGCATGGTGAAGTCACCCTTGATTAAAGCATTCAATAGATGGGAGTGGGGTGTGTGTGGGGGGGGGGCAGGGGGGTGTTTCATTTCTAGTTTCAAGAGGGAGTGGTTGTGGTCAAGAACAGGTTTGTCATAGTAATTGTAAAACCAATTCTACTAATGACAAAACAATTTCTTTCTTCATGTGTGTTGCTGCATGTGATAATGCAAAGTTTCCTGGAACATCATGTCATAAACTAGCAAAAGTGAGCAGCCAGTGAGGCAGGAAACTGTGAGAAGGAGGAAAAGTAAATAAAAAATATCCACATAAATCATTCTCTATTCAACATGTATCATTTTGACATACAGTTCCAATTTTTATTTTTTAGCCTCCTGTTAAGACATAGGTGCTTTGCTAACTTGTATATCTGATCAACATAGCACTTTCAGATACTGGCAGACTCTTCCCTTGATAACTTTTAACAAAAAACAAATACAAAGGTTTAAGCTGTGAAGTATAGTTAGGGAAACAACATGGTTTAATGGTTAGAGCAGGGGATTGAGAGTCATAAAACTGTGGATCTTAATTCCACACGTGGCACCAACCTGCTGGGTAATCGTCTGTAAGTCTCTTCTTTGTGCAACAGTTTTCTCATCTGTAAAATGGGGATAATACTTAACCACTTTACAAAGGTGCTGTGATGCTTAAGCAATTCATTTGTGTGAAGTGGTTTGTGATCCTTAGATGGAAGTCATTATGGAAGTGCTAAGTATTGGGTTGTTGTTATTATTAATCTTCCCCAGAAGTACTTAATAGTTGTGGCAGACATTTCCATATTACCATATTCCATATGATATTCCATATCATCTCTTTCATTTTTAATTCAAGTGTTAAGCGTATCTCTCTCCAACAGAAAAGCCCATATTATAAATACCAAAGTAGGGGAGGTGCTGGGGGGAAATAACCTGGCATTATGCAACTGCTGGAGGCCTGCCATCAGACTGAGACTCCACAACCTCTTGAAAATTAGCTATGTTTATTTTGAAAGATATTGTCCCTCCCTGAAAGAGTTCAGTATTTCTCCAGAGAAGTCAACCTCAGAATGGAAAAAAAAAACCCCACAGAGATGGATAATTATCACCAGAACAAACTGGCCAATTAATGGGGTTTCAAAAGGTTTCAGGGGTGCAAATATTAGAAACTTCATTTTGAAAAGGTTCTTCACTTTCACTGATTCCAAGTTATCTAGTCCCTGGAAACTGAAGGAGTTCACCATGCTCTTCATTGTCATCTGGAGTCTGGTGGGAGACCACCCTCAAGGCACCACTGCAAGATTTTTAAGACTGAAGACAGAGAAAGAAATGGCAAATAAATGTATGGTATATGCAAGGTTGATAAAAGTAGACAATACTCCAGCTGTCAATTACTTTCAACAGTCTCTGTCAAATAAATTATATCACTGAGTTTGTAAGTTTCTTTGTGGTGCAGTCCATTTTTATTAAATAGACATTCCATTAGATGTTTGTTCAAAATCTCTAGTTCAAGTCAGGGACCTTTGTAGCCCTGAGCACTGTTAGGAGGTTTAACAACAAACAGTAAATGGGCTAAATTCTGCTCTCAGATTTCACTGAAGTTAATAGAGCTACTCCAGATCTATGCTGGCATGACTGAGACCAGTACATGGCCCAGTGACCAAAGTACTAGGTCCCTCTTCAAATATAAATAAAGAAAAAGATTAAACCTTCCAATCTGGCCTTTACAGGCAAATCTGTAAATTAACAGTTCACAATCTCCCTGTACCATACATTTGAGGATACAGATTACGAATATTTTAACTCCATTTAATTTACACTCTCCAACTTTACTACCTTTGGGATAAAATCAGGTTGTTCAATTATTTCACTAATTTTGTCTCCATTTTCTACCACAAGAAGCACAAGTTGGAGTTTGTATTTTTATGATAGAGCCAATTCAACGCTGGCCTAATAAATAGTTCAATTTGTTCTGACCTTATCTTCCTTGCAAATTGGAATCTAGCTACATGTATCTCTTTCAGCTCCCTGCAGACTCTGAATCTGAAAGTTACCAGAAAGTCCTCTTAAAAATCTTACCCTTTCATTAATGGAAATATCATGACTTAATGGTCTGGGACAGATCAGCCTTTGGCAAATCAGTACTTGTGGCACTGATCATAGGAATAATACTCTCATTACCAATATTTAACTAGAAAGGTGAAATTAATCAGCGGATCACATTGTTTACCATAAAAAGAAAACCTTTACCTAATCAGTTTTCCTGCTTTGGTCTCTACATCTTTAACAAAAGCCACTAGTTATATTTGAAGTTATTTCTATTATAATCTCACAATGTTATAACTAAAGTCACACAAGGACTAGTGTATAGGAGATTAGAATCTGTATAGATTTATCGCTCTCAGTGTGTATTTGCTAGTGCTCTGATTGTTTGTGACTCAAAAGGAGTAGTAACTTTTAGCAGCTTCCTCTCTGCTTTATTTTGGTGACAATTAATTGGTTCTGCTGTCTTCAGCCACAACAGGATGCTTTGAAAAACAAAGCCACTCTCCCATCATCTCTGTAAATGATTTGGGGAGGTTTACACCTCAGTGAAAACATCTGCGGTTAACCCCCTGCCCAGGTTCTCCCCCCACTTCAGTTTTACGTATGCAGAACTTGTGCTTCCAAAATGTACCCAAGTATCTGGACTTTAATGCCCTATGCACACTATGGAAGTTCCACTATGCATACAAAATTATTCAGGACAGAACCACAGAAGGACTTTCCTACTCCCCCTCTATGTGAATATCAATGAGAAACTAGGACGAGGTCTTATTCTCCCTTTTGATCATAGCGAGGAGGTTGAAATCAAATTTAAAAACAACATGTATTCATGGGGGGGGGGGAGAAGGGGAAGTCTCTGCAAAATGTTGAAGACCAGGGTACAAGTACATGCTGTATTAACATCTTCCACCCCTGGAGCTGCAGTAATTTGCATGACATTATCTACCTGGGATGTTGCTATGGTTATCACCATACGTAAGTAATTACCAGGGCAAAAGTTGCTTGTCTCATGGCACATGCAGTGCACAGAGACTGTCAGAAGCAAAGGATCTTTTGATATCTTGAAAATGTAAGTGTTTGAACAGACATGAATAAGGGAGACTCCTGATAAGGGAAAACCTTTCATGGGTGTTCCTTAGTGACATAAGAGAGGACATTGTACTGGTTAACATTAATCCTTTGGGTTTCCATAACACGAGAGTGCATCGCACATTTATATGCTCGCCACACATTTAGGCCAACATTTTCAAACCTGAGAGATTGAAGTTAGACTTCTACATCTATATTCAAGCACCTAAATAAAACCAGTCTGATCTTCAGAGGTGCTGAGCTCCTCCGGCTCGTAGAGACTTGAATGAACTTTCTGAAAAGCAGGCAAAAATATGGAACTTAACTCTTGGCAAATTGAAAATGTTGGCTCTTATCTTTCCACATTAATCCTCTCTCTTGAATGATTGCCACTGAAAAACAAGTCTCCATGTCATCTGATTGTGTGGCATTGTATCATAGGACATTTTACTGTGGGAACAGTTTTGGTCCACCCCATTACTAGTACTGGGCTTGATCCTGAGAACTGTTGACTTGACTGACTTCAATGGGGATTGAGGATGCTCAGCATCTCTAAGGGATATCCATCACCACACAGGATTCAGCCTACAGTTTGGATATCAGGTTCTAGTTCTGACCCTCCCCCCCCCCCCAATTAGACCCAAAGGAACCCACACAAACACTGCTGCAATTAAACCTCCAATAAAAGGCAACAGGGTTGTGCACTGAGGGTCTGATCCAAAGCCCATTCAAGTCAATGGGAGTTTTCCATTGATTCCAATGGGCTTTTGATTGAGCCCTAAAGAAAAGGTGTGACCCTGAAATATACACTATGCTGTGATTATCTAAGTCTTTGTGAATCACTTTGGGCTACTCGGAGTATGAAAAGTACTACACAAAACCAACTTCTATTCATTTAATCTAAGTATGACATTGTTGTCCCCTATCTATCCAAAACAACCCTTCAGCTCGCATACATGCGCATGTATATTACATTACATCTACAGTATAATGTGATGTATTTAACTCCTGATTTACAGTGGTGTAACAGAGTAGAAGTCGGCTTTTAAACACCATGAGCAAATATCCATGATCTTCTGTGTCCATTTGCCCCAGAAGATTTCAAATCCTGATTCTAGGGCCACAGTGCCAGCTCCATTTTGTAAAAAGTCAACCTGCCAAAGAGGTCCATAAATTAACCTCTAAAATGACCATTTCAAAACTTTACCCATGCTGATGTTTCACACCCAACCCTCCAAGTTTGTTGATTTATTGCTTAAACCTCAAAACTTCATATAGTTGTGTGACAGGAACAGAGAAAACTATCTGTATTTTTTTCTGTAGGTCCATCTTCAGGTTGTTTGGATTCTCCATTTCCAGCTTTCCTCTGGAGGAAAAGTCTTCCCTTCCTGATCTTAGGAATGATCTGCTTATTATAGCCATTGGCTTTTACCTCCCATTAATACTAGGAGAGGAAGAGGCCAATTATTATCCAACTTCTTCTCTCTGACTAAGCTGAAGAATAGATCTGACAGGCATGGAAAGGACCACCATTTCAGGCCATGACCCCTTTAATATTCTTCCCTGGGCAACTGATGTTCTGAGCTGATGGAGGTATTAACCCCTGAAAACCACGATTTTTCACTAAATCCTCCACAGCAAATCAAGTTTACCTGTGCCTAGATTCCCCCCAGCACGCCTATGCTTCATAATGATGAAATGCTGTCATTATTGCCAGGACTGTGGAGCTGAATATACTTTCTCAGTCTCCTGATTTTGTGAGGTTGCCTCAGGGTGCTGTTAATCATAATGAAACTGACTATTGGAACGAACATGATTTGTTGATGAGAAAAACAGAATAGATTGACATTTTATCTATGTATCTAGGTATCCATGATCTACTGTACATATTTTGATCACAAAACAAAACAAATCTGGAGCATGAGAAGAAACATTTCATCTTGTGGGAATCTGCAATGGCAAACAAACTTTTGGATAAGGTTATCAGACCCCACAGCAGGAGAAGGAAAAGGATTCCCAGATGAGGAAGAGGATTGAAAGCTGCTTTATAAATTGAGGCTTTTTAGCAGAAGACATATAGGTGTAGCATCAGTATCAATTTCACCATCTGCATTCTACCCAAAATTTGTTGGAGTCTTTGGACCCGACTCCACTTCCCAGTTTTATACTAGTGTAACTCCATTGACATTGTTGGAGTAATTTCTGATTTACATTGGTGGAAATGAGAGGAGATTCAGGCTCTCAGTTTGAAAGATAAAAAGTTTGCCTCGTCCAAGTAGTTCAGATATTTCAATGAGAAGCACTCAAATGTTGTCCTCATGGAGAGATGTGCTCCTGAAGGAACAGTGTGGCTGAGACCATGGTAAGAACAGGTTGTAGTCAGGAGAGAATGTGGAGACACAGATCCTCCAAGGATTGGTCCCTTGGGATCCACAAGTTTTAAGAGCTAAACTTTTTGCAAAAAGAACAGGATACTTGTGGCACCTTAGCGACTAACAAATTTATTTGAGCATAAGCTTTAGTGGGCAACACCACAAGTACAGGGAAACCCCGCCATAACGCGCCCCGCGATAATGCGAATTCAGATATAGCGCCATCATAAGGTGGTTCCCGCCGCCCCAAGCGCCGCAAAAAAACAAAACAAAACAAAAAAACCACACCACCAGCCGGAGCACCACCGAAGCACAAAAAAGGAACGTGCCTTCCCCACTGCCTCTTCCTCCTTACCCCTGCTTCTCCTTTTGGCAGGAAGAACCATTCTCCTCCCCAGCTGCTCCTCACTCTTCCTCTGCCCCTTGCACGTCTCCCCTGCTCGCTGCAAACAAACAAACAAAAAAGCATTCGGAGCGCCGCCGAAGCACAAAACAAAAAACACGTCCGGAGTGCTGCCGAAGCACAAAAAACAAACAAACCAAAAAACCCACCAAAGCACAAAACAAAACAAACAAACAAAAAAACCCCAGCCGGAGCGCTGCCGAAGAAAAACAAACAAACAAAAAAACAAGGAACGTGCTTTCCCCACTGCCTCTTCCCCCCTATCCCTGCTTCTCCTTTTGGCGGGAAAAGCCATTCTCCTCCCCAGCTGCTCCTCACTCTTCCTCTGCCCCATGCACATCTCCCCTGCTCTCTGCCCAAGAGAAATTGACCGGCTTGAAACTGACCGGCTTTAAATGATAAAGTTTTTGTAACCCCGCTATACCGCGACCCCGCATTTATCGCGATCGAATTTTTTTGACCCCAATCATCACGTTATAGTGGGGTTTCACTGTACTCCTGTTCTTTTTGCGGATACAGACTAACACGGCTGCTACTCTGAAACCTAAACTTTTTGGTTATTCTATGAACAGGCATAGTTAGTTCAACAGCCCTCTCTCCCTATTAGAGCATCCAGTGGACTAAGGTGAGAGAATCTTACACAGATTACTGTTCCCTACATGTGAGGAGCCTTCTTTGTTTCTTAGCATGGCATAATATAGTTTACAATAAAAGTTTAAGGAGACCAGCAAAGGATATTTAAGAACTGGACTGGTGCACTTTTGGGCTTTATTCCCCCATTTGTTTCTTTACTTTAGGAACACTAGAAAGGTCAAATCTGGTTTTCTCTGGTTTTGCTGGAGGATTTACTGGATGTCTCAGATGATTTATATTGGTGGCTCTCATATTTTAATTCAAGGGACAGTGGAAGTGTGTTTAATCCTAGATAAAGATCTCTTGTCTCCAAAATGTTCATTGTAACTTAGAGGTGTTAACTAAAACCAGACCATTTTAAACAGTCTGGCTAAGGCCTTGCCCATGTTACAAGTCGCACTGATTTAAACTCAAATCAAGTTTTAAATTGATTTAGTTCAACTGCTGCAAATCCTGCATGGATACACTTAAACTTATTGTACCTGTTTTATAGTGACTTTGTTTAAGTCGATATGGAATTTACTTAAGAAAAATGATATAAGCCAAGTTTAAATCAGCACGTTGCAGCAGTTTAATGAAAACAGTTTAAAAAGACAGCTTTAGTTAAATCAGCGCAAGTTGTAATAAAAAAATCTCATCCAACCTCAACTGCTTGTGATGGAATCATATCACTAGCTCTCTAGTCATCATAGAATCTTCCAAATTAAACAGGCCATGAAACTATAATGTAAACAAATTAAACAAACAAAAAATAAACCTCCAAACCAAATAAAAAACATGCCTCAAAAACGTTATAAAGCCTTTAAAAAAACCCAAACCCTCATGCATCTATACGTGTAAAGGAAAAAAACAGACAAGCCTATTTTTTTTCTTCCTCTAGGTGATCTTTAAAGCCTGATTCAGAAAAATACATGTACACAAATGGCCATGTTACATTTTCTGAGAGACTTACACATAAATCATAGTGCATTTGTAAAAAATTACATATCTTTGAGTAAAAGCCAGAATACTGACCTATACAGCAAATTACGCACAGGAACCAATCTTAATCCCTTTAAGGTCAATATGCAATAGCAAATATCCCATGGATTTCAACAAACTGAAGACCAGGCCATAGATGTCAAATACAAGATAGATATATCTTGCTTCATGCTGATAAAAGTTAAGTAACTAATCTCGAGCATCTGAGAATTTAGGCCCCAGGAAGATAGGTGCCTAAATACCTTTGAAGATCTGGACTATAAGGACAACTAGTGATGATCAGAAATACTTAATCAAGGTTTGGAATGGCTAAATATATCCTTACTAGAATAAATCCAGGCTTATGGCAGAACCATATATGAAGGACCAAACTGGTTAAAAGACAGGGAACAAAGGGTAGGAATTAATGGTAAATTCTCAGAATGGAGCGGGGTAACTAGTGGTGTTCTCCAAGGGTCAGTCCTAGGACCAATCCTATTCAACTTATTCATAAATTATCTGGAGAAAGGGGTAAAAAGTTAGGTGGCAAAGTTTGCAGATGATACTAAACTGCTCAAGATAGTTAACATCAAAGCAAACTGTGAAGAACTTCAAAAAGATCTCACAGAGCTAAGTGATTGGGCAACAAAATGGCAAATGAAATTTAATGTGGATAAATGTAAAGTAATGCACATTGGAAAAAATAACCCACAACTATACATACAATATGATGGGGGCTAATTTAGCTACAACGAATCAGGAAAAAGATCTTGGCGTCATTGTGGATAGTTCTCTGAAGAGGTCCACGCAGTGTGCAGAGGCGGTCAAAAAAGCAAACAGGATGTTAGGAATCATTAAAAAGGGGATAGAGAATAAGAAGGAGAATATATTATTGCCCTTATATAAATCAATGGTACGCCCACATCTTGAATACTGCGTACAGATGTGGTCTCCTCATCTCAAAAAAGATATACTAGCACTAGAAAAGGTTCAGAGAAGGGCAACTAAAGTGATTAGGGGTTTGGAACGGGTCCCATATGAGGAGAGATTAAAGAGGCTAGGACTTTTCAGCTTGGAAAAGAGGAGACTAAGGGGGGATATGATAGAGGTATATAAAATCATGAGTGATGTAGAGAAAAAGTAAATAACTTTTCCTTAATACAAGAACTAGGGGTCACCAAATGAAATTAGTAGGCAGCAGGTTTAAAACAAATAAAAGAAAGTTGTTCTTCATACAGAGCACAGACAACTTGTGGAACTCCTTGCCTGAGGAGGTTGTGAAGGCTAGGACTATAACCGCGTTTAAAAGAGAACTGGATAAATTCATGGAGGTTAAGTCCATTAATGGCTATTAGCCAGGATGGGTATGGAATGGTGTCCCTAGACTCTGTTTGTCAAAGGGTGGAAATGGATGGCAGAAGAGAGATCACTTGATCATTACCTGTTAGGTTCACTCCCTCTGGGGCACCTGGCATTGGCCACTGTCAGTAGACAGGATACTGGGCTAGATGGACCTTTGATTTGACCCAGTACGGCCATTCTTATGACCAGCATACCTGCAGCCAAATCCTGCAGATCAGACTCAAAAGATGCCAGGCATACTGTAGACATGGGTATATTGAGTACACACTATTTTTGTTTGCTTTGAACATATCAGTGAAAGAGAAAGTCAACAGGTGAAGAGCCAAATGCAAGATGTAAAAGGTGGGATAAATATTGTTCGATTCAGAGGGGGGAAAATGTTATAAACACTAAGCAAAGCTCTTTGATTTGCACTGTTTTCCAGCCCATAAAACCCTAATATCTGCCAACGTTTCATTAAGAGCTTATATACTACTCAGCATGCCTGCAGCTGCATAAATGTTTTGCTAAAGAAATGTTATCCATGTTGCAGATCCAATATTTTGCTGTGTACAAAATTTACAAAGCTCAAATGAATCATTAAGAGAAGCATAGCTTAGGAAAATAATATTTTAAAGTCTAAACCTGATGAATAATCTTTGTAATTCAGTAGCAGTGGGTTTCTCCCAGCCAGAAAAGATTATACTTAGCTATGTTCATTAAAATATTTTTAAATCAACTAGCCAGTGAAAACTATGTAACATTTTAAGAAGAAAATATCTATTTTGTTTCAGGAATTTAGGGGCAGGGGAATCCACAATTTTGTAAATTAAATGAAATTGTCAGTAGAAACAGTGACTTTTCATTGGCTCCTTAGAGCTAAAGATCTTTTATGAGATCATGGCTGCACAACTCCAAACAATATATCTTGCATCTCTGACCTGTAGGAATAAGAAACCTGCAGCACTGAGATTGGATCAATAGTGGTTTCTGATCAAACACAGTTTGCTTTCAGAGTGAGAATCTAAGGAGTAGAGCTCTCTGATCCATTTCTTTTTTAATGGCTACCTCTTTACAATAAACGGTAACAGATCATTAAGATATTTATTACTGCTAGAGAGGTCCTGTATCAAATCCCCGGGGTCTGAACACTCCTGATTCTCCATCTGTTTAAGTACTTATATACTGCCATAGTATCTGAGCGCCTGTACTTGATTTGAACATGGATTTGAATTAAAATTTAGCAAATGGCCCTTTCCTTTACAATAGTCAAACCCTCCAAATCCCAGATGCAATCACCTCACATTTTGAAGTGCCTGAAATGAATAACCATGTTTTGCAGCTTGAGCCCATTTCTGATTATTACTAATCTCTTCCCGTAGAAACAACTCCAAATTTTTGTGGAGGAATCGGTTACAATATTTATTCAGTGTGATTTCCCCACTCCCCTCCCCTCCCCCCAAACTTATTATTCCTTTACTAATAAGAACATGTATCAAGCTACAGCATACATAATTGATTAGAGTATGGGCAATAAAACCAGTTTGTAACCCAAACCCTTTGCCAAGGACTAACTACATTGCTATTAGCCACACACCAAATATATTAGCAGCGTACCCATGCTTTTTCCTCCTCAGTCAAGTGAAATGGATCTGGATCCACTAGGCTCTAGAAGGAGATAGTGCTGAAGCCCTGACCTTCCACTGTGTTACATCTGGAGGGGAGCAGCAGAAGGCTGGAAACATGGAGGTTCATGGATCAGATTAATGTGCTGGAACATGCTCAAACACCTCAGTGATGGGCACAGTACAAGAATCTGAATAGAATAGAATAGACTGAGATCAGGGAGTATGGGATAGAATGGGAGATAGCAGGAACTGGGCTGGATATAGGAAGGAGCAACAAGGATCAAGCCTTGATGTCAATGAGAGTTTAAATAACGAAAGTCAGAATATGCAATTGAGATCCACAGAGCAGAATGGAAAGGAGAATTTTGCCCCTTGTTCAGTCTGCCTGAGCATGTTGGTTTGTATTGGAAAAGGTGTCTTAACAACCAGACAGTGCTTTTCTAAAAGCTTTAGAATCTGGCAGATGCAGTAAGGTCTGTGAGAATGCCAATTACAGGCATTTTCAATGTACATGGATTTCCAGTGTCCCTGAAAATGTCTAACTGAACATTCAGATAGGAATCCAAGACATCTGGCACAAGAGAAAGCAAGCACCGAAAATGACATAGTAGATGTTGCTGAAAGACCTAGGAGAGAAATACAACCTTGTGGTAATACACAAATTTAATTTAATATAAGTAAATAAATAATAATAAATCTCATTGGCTTTATAGAATTAAAGCAAAATTTGGTATATACCAGTAAGTACCATTTGACTCTAATTTTCAAGAACAATGGTAAGTTTCCCATTATGGCCTTCACCAGCAAAGCACTGAAGTATGTGCTTAACTTTAAAACATATGAGTAGTCCCACTAAAACCAGTCTGCCCACCCATCCCTGATCTCAAATGGGCTACTAACATGCTTAAAGTTAAGTAGGTGCTTCAATGGTTTGCTTTATCTGGGCTTATATAATAAATGCAAAGTATGTTTAGCTTCTTGGATATCTGACACCTGCAACTGTTGCATACGGTCCCCAGGGAAGAGATGGCTGAGCACCTGTAGAACTTTCTTTAGACTCATAGCAGAGGTCAAAATGGTTGAAAGTGAGAGAATGTCTTCTGGTACCATAATCATTGTCATCGTAAGTGTAAATAGTTCCTTTCTTCCCAAAGGATCTCAGCACACATTGCAAATATACAAGACCACTCACCAGGGCCAGATATAAGGGTAGGTGACCCAGGCAACTGCCTGGGGTGCGGGACTTGGGGGGTTCCAGGTTCAGCGTACCACTTTTGTTGTTAGCGACAAAAGGGAAAATAGAATGTTTGAAATAAAAATGTTTCAGGTATTCTATATGTGGATTCATTTTTCACTAACATCCTAGAATGTTCTGGACCTTTGTAGAATCTCATAGAACCTTACAGACTTTCTGAGAACTACATTTTCCTTGAACCTCCTAGAATATTGTCAGCTATGCCCTCGCTGATATAGAAGGGGCAGGGCGTTGCCAGTCAGTCAGTGAGATAGAAGAACGAAGTGAAGTGAAAGCCCAGCTGCAATATTGTGAACCTTGTTTTACTGTATAATTGTGAACGTGTACTTGTGTTTTAAGACTTGAAGAGTGCAAGCAGTGACTAATAAAGGACATATTTAATGAGATGCTGTGCTTTAATTCATGAAGACAAAGGTGAGAAAAGCGACCTTTTGAACTAAAGGACTAGGGTTAACATTTTACGGCTGTCACCTACTATAACGCTATTTAATACTGGTCCACCCAATGTTGGTGCACAGTTCACTTTCTTGATGTTAGTACCTTTCAGTTATTCTTAAAATTAAAAAGTTTCTATAACCTTAGAGGAAATAAATTTTATTTGCTTATATATGGCATGAATAAATACAGATTTACAGATCCTAGTGTGCAAATTTATTGTCTTATATGACAGGGATAAATCATGCATGTAAATTGTGCATCAAAGTCGTGAAATGGGCTACAAATGCAATATAAAGTACGGTATTCCAAAGTTTAACAAATGGAGGTAGGAACGCCAAAGATGTTCCTTGCCTGGGGTGCCATTTGGTCTAGGGCTGGCCCTGCCACTCACTGCAGTTGCTTCTGGTGGAGAGGAGTGGAGGGAGGGGACAGCAATCAGCCCTCAAACAGCAAAGTGTACAACTGAGGGAGAGGGAAATGTTAGTCAAGGAAACCAGAATAAATGCCCACTCCATGGGATTTTGATTAGGGTGACCAGACAACAAATGTGAAAAATCGGGACAGGGGGTGGGGAGTAATAGGAGCCTATATAAGAAAAAGATCCAAAAATCGGGACTGTCCCTATAAAATCAGGACATCTAGTCACCCTAGATTTTGATGTTCCTGTAGAGCTGTCAGGACTTGCATTTTTATCATCTAAAAGACACCTCCACAAGAAAGTGTAGGGTACCCTGCTTATCTATCTCGGAGGCAAAGGGCACAAAGCAGACTTAAAACTTGCTTTAGAGGCCAGCTAAGGATTCCTCAACACAGGGACGAGGAGGGGATTGGGGACATGCCAGGGGGTAGAGGCATAGCTGGAGTGCTGCTACACTCTGGTATCCCCTGACTGATTAACAGTCCTTAGGGGCCATTAGTATTTGGCATAAGTTAGAGAAGCCCTAATATTGCTCTGACTTGCACCATAGACTGATCTATCGGTCCTCAGAACCGAGGAGCCCGCTTAAAGCTAGCTTTTTCTCCTTGCCCCCCTCAGATCCTCTGCTGAGTGCAGTTCAGCCGGACCTGAGGATTGGTTCGAACTGATTTATGCCAGTGTAAAACAAGTGTATGTGAGATCAGATTCAGGCTCAGGTCCCGGATCTCCACACTTCTCCCAAATAAACAATACAGAAACAAGAGCATGTTGGTGTAAACCCAGGTTCCATTATTAGTAAGCCCCATAAAGAAATACTATACATACAGAATTACTGTGTATATACCAGTTAGAATATCATAAATGTGATTCACGTATCATATGAACTGCACTTAAAGCCAGATATTTCAAACATAAAACTAAATGGGTCTCTGTCCCACTAAGGAAATTTGAAATAGTTCTGATGGTCAATTCCAGGTATCAACAAAGAGAACAATAAGTCAGTGTTTTCATGTGTAGGGCTATAATAAAGAATTAGCAAGGTTCAACTCTGTCTACAGTGACCAGTGTCTCAACGTGAAGGAATACGGTGTGTGATGAAGTGGGTTTTTTGTTTTGTTTTTTCCAATAGTTTGCATGCAGAGGGCGTGGGACTCAGTTTCCCTGGGTGTTTCTCCCATCACCTCGTTAAACCAGTGAGAGTTTGTTGTTACACAGAACCGGCGCCAGAACTTGGGACCCCAGCCAATGGCCTGGAGAATGGATACCCCAGCGACTGGTGAGTGGGAGGCCCAGCTCAGGAGTCACAGCCGATTCTGGCCAGTGGGAGGACAATGGGCTGTGAAGAGGACCCCGGTGACTTGACCAGCCAGTTACAGCCACAGGGGGCCAGAGGACAGGAGAAGAGAGGAGAGGCAGCCCAGGCGACCCTGTTTACCCGGACAGAACACAATGGACAGAGGCGGGGCTTGGGGCCGGTGATATCAGATGCCCAGCTGGGGGCTTGGTACTGGAGAGAGAGAGAGAACAGGCAGAGCCCACCTGAATGCAGGGGAGACTTTGGATGTGCTGCGGTGAGGGAGGCCAGGCCTGAGGACCCTGAGAGTTTCTATGTTGTGTTCAGACACTCAATAAACCCTCCTGTTTTACGCTGGCTGAGAGTCACTCCAGTCTAGAGATCAGGGCTGCATTATTCCCTCTGGGAATGGAGGCCCCGGGGGTCCAGAGCAAGTGGACTCCCTGAGGGGGCCCATGGCAAGAGACAGGCGTGTTAAGGCTCAGAGAGGTGTGGTTCCAGGAGGTGGATGGGCTTAACCCCAGAGAGAGAGTGGTCCCCCAAAAAGCGCTGTCTCACTGAAGGGGCTTCCCCCCAGGGACTGCATGGGGCCAAGAGTGGGCACAACCTGTGAGTCCATAACAATGTGCCTCTGGGAAGTCCTACATTTCCTCCTATGTAATATCAGTGATAGATCCCTCTTTCCTCTGCCTGTTTCCCTTCTGTGATCCTGACGGCTGCCTTTTCACTTCAGGCTCTGAGTTATACAAGGAGAACTTTTGAGACATTTCAGTGGTGTTTTTTTCTATCTCTAAAGAAAGAGAAATCAGGAACATTGTAATGGGGTGGTCTGCCCCTTTAGGGTATGTCTACACTTGCCCCTAACCATACCCTACCTATTATAGAATAAGAGGATTGGAAGGGACCTCAGGAGGTCATCCAGTCCAACCCCCTGCTCAAGCAGGGCCAATCCCCAACTAAATCATCCCAGCCAGGGCTTTGTCAAGCCTGACCTTAAAACCTCTAAGGAAGGAGATTCCACCACCTCCCTAGGTAACCCATTCCAGTGCTTCACCACCCTCCTAGTGAAAACGTTTTTCCTAATATCCAACCTAAAACTCCCCCACTGCAACTTGAGACCATTACTCCTTGTTCTGTCATCATCTACTATTGAGAACAGTCTAGATCCATCCTCTCTGGAACCCTTTCGGGTAGTTGAAAGCAGCTATCAAATTCCCCCTCATTCTTCTCTTCTGCAGACTAAATAATCCCAGTTCCCTCAGCCTCTCTTCATAAATCATGTGCTCCAGCCCCCTAATCATTTTTGTTGCCCTCTGCTGGGCTCTTTCCAATTTTTTCACATCCTTCTTGTAGTGTGGGGCCCAAACCTGGACACAGTACTCCAGATGAGGTCTCACCAATGCCAAATAGAGGGGGAATGATCACATCCCTTGATCTGCTGGCAAGGCTCCTACTTATACAGCCCCAAATGCCGTTAGCTTTCTTGGCAACAAGGGCATATTGTTGACTCATATCTAGCTTCTCGTCCACTGTAACCCCTACGACCTTTTCTGCAGAACTGCTGCCTAGCCATTCGGTCCCTAGTCTGTAGCAGTGCATGGAATTCTTCTGTCCTAAGTGCAGGACTCTGCACTTGTCCTTGTTGAACCTCATCAGATTTCTTTTGGCCCAATCCCCTAATTTGTCTAGGTCCCTCTGTATCCTATCCCTACCCTCCAGTGTATCTACCACTCCTCCCAGTTTAGTGTCATCTGCAAACTTGCTGAGGGTGCAATCCATGCCATCCTCCAGATCATTAATGAAGATATTGAACAAAACCAGCCCAGGACCGACCCTTGGGGCAAGCCGCTTGATACCGGCTGCCAACTAGACATGGAGCCGTTGATCACTACCTGTTGAGCCCGACGATCCAGCCAGCTTTCTATCCACCCTATAGTCCATTCATCCAGCCCATACTTCTTTAACTTGCTGGCAAGAAGACTGTGGGAGACAGTATCAAAAGCTTTGCTAAAGTCAGGTAAAGTCCACTGCTTTCCCCTCATCCACAGAGCCAGTTATCTCCTCACAGAAGGCAATTAGGTTAGTCAGGCATGACTTGCCCTTGGTGAATTCATGCTGACTGTTCCGGATCACTTTCCTCTCCTCGAAGTGCTTCAAAATTGATTCCTTGAGGACCTGCTCCATGATTTTTCCAGGGACTGAGGTGAGGCTGAGAGGCCTGTAGTTCTCCAGATCCTCCTTCTTCCCTTTTTTAAAGATGGGCACTACATTAGCCTTTTTCCAGTCATCAAGGCCCTCCCCGCATCGCCACGAGTTTTCAAAGATAATGGCCAATGGCTCTGCAATCACATCCGCCAACTCCTTTAGCACCCTTGGACGCAGCACACTCTTTAAGTGTGTCTACACCGGGGTAGGCAACCTGCGGCACGCAAGCTGATTTTCAGTGGCACCCACACTGCCCGGGTCCTGGATTTTAAATGAAGCTTATTAAACATTTAAAAAAAAACCTTATTTACTTTACATACAACAATAGTTTAGTTATATATTATAGACTTAGAGAAAGTCTAAAAACGTTAAATGTATTACCGGCACGCTAAACCTTAAATTAGAGTGAATAAAAGAAGACTCGGCACACCACTTCTGAAAGGTTGGTGACCCCTGGTCTATACTGAAATCACAAGGTGCAACTGCAGCTTGTGTGGACATACCTGAGCTAGCTTTAATCTAGCTTGCATGGGTCTCAGCATGAGCTGTACAAGCCCAGCAAGAACTCTGGGTAATTACTGAGGTGGCTAACCCTCACTGAAGTCTGTGATGCCATGGCTTCACTGCTCTGGTACACAACCTAGATTGAAGCTAGCTTGGGTATGTCTATTCAAGCTGCAGTCACACCCCGTGGTTGCTGTGTAGACATGCCCTCATACACTACTAAG
The DNA here is from genome assembly GCF_013100865.1 of Trachemys scripta elegans. Classification (NCBI taxonomy): domain Eukaryota; kingdom Metazoa; phylum Chordata; order Testudines; family Emydidae; genus Trachemys; species Trachemys scripta. The sequence continues at coordinate 90,784,196 of NC_048301.1, forward strand.
ATGTCACCTCTGCCTCCATTCCACCAATGATAGCAGTCCTGACTGCCCATTTGTAAACTTTACAAAGGAGCATCTTTGCACTCTTTCCTATATCCACCCTTTATTGAAGGGAGATGCTCTCTGCAAAGCCATCTCCTTGAAATACCTTAGTTGAATTTCATTATTTGCAAACTATTTCCATCTATTTGGAAATGTATTTATGTTTTATATAAAAATAAAGTGTTTTTTTAAAATACCTCCTAAAAACACCCCTCTCTCTCATGATGCCTACAAAAAACTCAACAATGGTTAGGCTACTGCGTAACATGCTGACCAGTAGTGGGAGGTGACATTAAATTAAATGGGGCAAAGAAGCAGGGCAGGGCTTGGAAAATGGAGACAAGAAGGTTGAAGTTGATGTGTTGAAAATGGGGTTACCAGTGGACAGATTCAAATGAATGGGGAGGGAGGGTGCAACAGGTTTAAAGTGACAGGAAAGGAAAATCATGACCAGGACTTTTATTTATTTGATGTATACGGTAAAGGCACAGTAATAAATACACAAATAAAAGATGAAACAGCCCAGCCCAACTCTGTGGTGCTGGGTTGTTTGTCACACCACCCCAGGAGAGAACTCCAAACTCACCGGTAATCAGTGCCTCGCTGCAGCAGGCCCGGGACGGTCTCCAGGGCTAGCTGTGAGGCTGCAGAGAACATTAACTCCTGCAGCAGTCAGAAGAATCAGCCAGGCGGCTGGCTCAGACTGAGAATTTAAACGTCCCTTCAATACACAGCAAAAGGCTTCACTTGCTTTAAACTGATCCCACCTGAGGGATCGCCCTGTAGATTGGCGAGATTTGTGGTATGACGGGCTGTTGCGGTACGAGCGGCAGAGAAGGTTCCTGTTGCAGTCCGGGAGGATCTGCAATTAGCTCTCATCTTTGGCAGCTTGCCAGGGTCACACAACAATCCAGCGGGTTTGCAGGACCCCTCGTTCGCTCTCGGGTGTCACTGTGGGGCTGCAAACTTTAGAGTGTTTGGTGAGTGAGAACAAGTTTCAAAAGCCCCCGGGTGTTAAACTTCCTCTGTTTTATGCAGAGCAACTGAGCTGTTCCTAGGCTGGAGCCGGGAACTCCCCAACGGAAACCTTACACCCTGCAGCTCAAATCCAGCGCTCTTTGCCGCCTCAGTGGGGAAACCCGAGCCGCCCTGCAAACGTGGCGATCCAGCCCCCTCCAGCAGGCACACAGCCTCCCCTGCCCAATAGCAAGCGCTGTACCGTCTGGTGACAGAGCAACCTTTCCTTGCAACCTCTCACGTGACTGGTTGGGGAGGAAGGCTGAGAGGTTTGTGATCCCAGCCCGCAGTGGGTCATTTGCAATTTGCAGCTGCATTCCTAGGGCTGCCTGGGCGATAGACTCTGAGCAACAGCTGGTATGTGGCAAGGGGTGCTGGTGGTGAAGTACAGCTCCACGCTCGCTGTCTGTCCAGATGTGGGGAGTGGGAGTGTGTGTGCTTGGGAGCTGAAAGATACCAGGCTCAGCTGCTGCATGTAGGGACCGGTGCTAGGTCCCACGCGTGCGGGTGCTTTTGGAGGTGATGCAGCACGTTGGATGACTTGATCCATGTGTCATAAGTTGACATTTCTTCTCCCCTGATTCCTTATTTGTAACAAACTCATATAGCACTTTCTCTCCCTTTCTTTCCCCCGGGCTGTGGCGGATCAGAGAATGGGCTTCCAGGCTGCCTGCTGTTTCGTGCTGCTGCTTTGCACAGGAGGGTCACTCAGCAAACCCACTCTCAGAAAGGAGAGGGTCGTTCATCCAGACCCTCAGCTCAGCGATCAGCTGCACGAAGATAACCAAAGCTTCCAGTATGACCACGAGGCTTTTCTGGGCAAGGAGGAAGCCAAGACTTTCGATCAGCTCACCCCAGAAGAAAGCAAAGAGAAACTAGGGTAAGATGGGCTCCTAGGAGTGGAAGGGAACGGCCTCTCCAAGGAGATGCATTACAGGGACCCTGCCGCCACAGTAGTTTAATGCATAACTTTTTTTAAACAAGTGGAAGTGAAATGCGTGTATCGAAATGATAATAGGGCGTTCCACCAGCAAGAACCTGAAAGTGCTTCTGTAATTGTAGGCTGGCTGAGCGCGAGCTCTTGAAACTACACGAGCTTTTACTGGAGAGGGAAATGCCCTTGATTTCTGTGGCTTACACCCATGTTGCAACAGCCCCTAGTGTAAGGAAATATAGGCTTTCCAAGCCTCGGAACCTCACTTACTGCCACAGGGAGAGAGAGGACAGGGGAGGCGTGTCCCCCGCCCCATCAAGCGCTGATAACGTGGCAGAGGGGAGGTCCCGTTGCATCACTGCATAGTAGGGACAGCATTTATTTCAGCAGAAAAAGAGCCGGGAAGAAGCCTCAGAGACAAAAGTTTCAATCTTACTTTCTCTTTGTGTTTTTGTAACAGAAACCCGAGCTAAGGCCAGGCGTGAAGGGTTGTGTGGCAGTGGTCAGGAGTGAGAATTAACTCAAGTGCTGCAGGCATTATGCAGAGCTTGCAAATTTCTCCATACCAAGAGATCTCTGGGGAGGTTTGCAGACTCCCAGCTGAGTGACAGGGCTTTCTCAAGCCGATCTCCAGTGGCTCTAGTCACTTCAGAGCACTGTCCATCCACTCACAGGGCAGGGACTTGTGGGAAAAGTTGCCTGGCAAAATTGAACTTTACAGGGTGACATTTGTTTGACCACCGCCTCTCCTCCCACAGCCCAAATTGATTTTACAAATAAATGCTGAAAACTCAAGGCTTAGTTTCACTTCCTCTGTTTAAATTATCTTTTCTCTTTCTCTCTTCCAACTTCTCTGGCCTTGCACTGAAGATCCTCTTCCTCCAGTTGAGGATAGCTATATGCAGTACTGTACCAAGCACTGGATAGACTATAATATTCAAGCATTCCTTCTCCCATCACCTGAGTGCATTGCTTGCAACTCCCTCTGCACCTGTTCAGCCTTGTCCAGTCCATTTAAAATGCAGCTGTTAAAGTCACCCTGCTGGTCTATTGCTCTTATCCTGTCAGGCCTCACTTAGCATCTCTCTGCTAACTGTCACAGCATCACACATCTAAGCTTCCTGTCCTCACTTTTGCTACCCTTTACAACTTGCCTCTTCATGACTTACAATTAGGGCTAAGATTTAGTCATGGGTATTTTTAGTAAAAGTCATGGACAGGTCACAGGCAGTAAACAAAAATTCACGGCCCCTGACCTGTCCATGACTTGTACTATATATGCCTGACTAAATCTTGGGTGCTCTGGAAAGGGGGCACTGGGGGTGCCGCCGGTGCTCTGGGGCAGGGGGTGGCCTGGGGGTGCTGCTGGTGCTCGGGGGGTGGGGGAGGAGGCGGCGGCGGTGTGCAGCCTGGGACCTCTGCTGGTGCTTGGGGAGGCAGCAGCACACAGCCTGGGACAGCCACTGGTGCTGGGGGCGGGGTGAAGCACAGCCCGAGACCACCGCTGGTGGCTGGGAGGCCAGGTTTTCCCCAGCAGTGGCCAGGGCGGCTGGCCTGGGAGCTGCCTGAGCTGCTCGGGTGGCTCTGGGGTCAGTCGCACCGGCTGCTGCAGAAGTTATGGAATCCATGACTTCCGTGACAGACTCACAGCTTTACTTATAATGTTGCCCTCTCTCCTTGCTAACTATGGGAGCTTTGTTCACCTCTCCCACATTGTGCCTGTTCTTTCTCCCACGTTGCCCCTTATTCTTGGGACATCCTCCCTGATCTAGTCTATCACCCTCTCATCCTTCTGATCCCTCCTTAAGACCCACTTTTGTTGTGACATCTACAGGATGGGTAGGTTTAATGGCAGTTGAAGAGAGCTGGTTTTATTGATTTAGTAAAGGAAGAATATTTTCATATTATTTGTAAGCCTCAAGTTGTGCCCCGAGGTATCCTGTAGAACCATATGACTGCATTACTATTAGCCTCAGCCTGCCTTCTCCCTTCCCTTGCATTGTTTGTTATCCTTACTCATTGCATCTTATTTCAGAGGTGAGTGTAAGCTCTTTGGAGTAAGGACTGTCTCGTATAGTACTAAGCACAGTGGGTCTGTGATCCTATTGAGTGATACTGAAATACAAATAAAAATAGTAATAGGTGCTGTAACAAAAATATTTAAAACATAATTAGCATAAACGGGCAACTTGTCCAAACTATTCAAAGGCCTGGAATTAGCAAACTCAGCACTCCCAACATAAAAAAGCAAACTGTCTCTCGGATTCACATATAATATACTAACGTCTTAGGCTTTCTTAGTTTAAACTGGAATCACTTTTAGGCCTGGGCTACACTTGAAAGTTATACCAGTATAATTATTGGTATTAAGTTATATATTGATGCCTTACACCAGTATAGTTATTCACCTTCCATATGGGAATAGCAGTACAGGTATAACTGGTACAGCTTTCTTGTGCAGACAAGCCTTTACTACTTTTTCCATGGAAGGAAGCAGGAGCTCCATGTAATTATATATAAATAGTATGCAGTAAATTTTATTTAATATTCTAAATCAGCACAAAGTGAAATTTAATTTTCAGTTATTTCAGTTTTCACCCCATGTATCATGTAGAAGAGATACAGACAGACACATGGATAAACACACTAAACCAACTCTACAATAAATAGCATACTAAACAGGATACACAGAAATCTTCAGACTCTCTCACAGAAATACTGCCAATGCATTGTGGTGAAGATTGAGGGGATAATTTATCAATGGTCGTGGTGGATTCTCCATCACTGGCAATTTTAAAATCAAGTTTGGAGTTTTTTCTAAAAGATCTGCACTAGGCATTTCTCTGGGGGAGTTTATGGTCTGTGTTATACACGAGATCAGACTAGGTGATCACAAAGGTCCCTCCTGGCCTTGGAATCTATGAATTCCAGAGGTGTGGTTCCCCAGATGAAGAAGGCCCTGCCTCACATACTTTCTAGATTACACTCGATGAAGTTCAGCATCACCAAACGATACTGGGATGCAGGGCAGCAGGCACTCTTTCAGTTCTTCTGGTCCTATACAGGATTCCATTCCCAACTCTGAGTCATATTCACTTATGACCAATAAAAAGCTAGCACAGCACTAAGCTCAGGACCTTGTCTCTGGCACATATGGATCATATTATGGCCATTTTAAACTGAGCTTCAGTTAGGATATTACACCTCTCCCTTCGTTTGTCCCCTTGGACACAGATCTGAGGAACAAGAAAGTGTACTGGAGTGTTGCTCAGTGACTAAATATCACCTAAGGTAGGACAGCTTCCAACATGCTTCTCCTGTCTCCTACTGTCCATACTGCCTGGGTTTTGAAAGCTCGATCCAGAATTGAGTGCAGCCTCGAAAGAGGAGGTTCAACAGTTTAAACATCCACGAATTAAATATGGAAATACAGGGATACTTAATACAGATATGTTTGAACCATTTTTTCCTTTCTCCACCTTTTCCTCCCTAGTTATGTACATTTTGGTTTCTTTAAAATGGATGGCGTTGCAATGCCTTTTCAAATCTCTACTGTTCTCATTTTCAGAATCCGACACACCCATTGCTCTTTGATTTTCCTAGCATTGTTGATCATTAACCATTACTGTAACTTGATCCTGCACCTGCCTTTCTTTGACAGCATCCATGAGTCTGTATATTTAAAGAAAAAAAGTCAGCCTTGGTATCTCAAATTTCAGACTGCTCTGGGGCAGGATGGTTTGTGACTTCCTGTCCAAGCAGAATTTGAGTACTCCCTGATAAAGAAAACATCTACTGCATTTTTGCTATCAAAACAAGTCTCTCCCCAACTCATCTGCCGACAGACTAACTGCTGCTTGCCCCCAGTTCGCTTTGGGTAGATGGAGGTTTGGTAGATGGACTCCTGGCCCCCTTTTGTGGGGTTCAAACTCTTTTTCCCCATGATGGGAGAATTCACAGGAAATTCTCATATGTGTTTGCATCACTCTATATGAGAGTAATATGCATAAAGGAGAAATGGAATGTAAGCTAATCTCTAGGGCTCCAACTTCAGCTATAATTACAGAGGCATAGTTTTGCTTTTTGATTGATGGGTTGTGCGGAGTACGGTGCCCTCTAATTCAGTACAGAATAGTCTTTAATATAATTAACGTGTGTCACATAGTTAAGGGAACATTTGGACTGATCCGGCATTTCTGAGAAATGGGTTTATTCTATGTTTCTTAAAAGAATCCTGAAGTGGTTTTGCTTATACTCCTGGGGGAATTCTGTGTCACTGCGTATGCGCAGAATTCATGTTCCCTGCAGATATCTTTGCTTCCTCGCAGAAAAATGACTTCTGGTGGGGAAGCAAAGGGAAGCTCACGAGATCGGTCACGTGCCCCTCACTGGCAGCGCAGGCTGGTTGGTTTGGGCACCCGGAGCAGCCGGTAAAGACGTAAATCACCACTGGGATGGGGGGAGGTAGCTGGGCAGTCGTGCGTGTGAAAGGGAGAGAGACACTCTGTCCCTCTTGCTTGTTGTTGCGGCATGCTTGGCGTGGAGAGGCAGGGCTTTGGGGTGTTTCTGAGGAGGTAGGCATGGGGCAGAACAGAATGCAGCAGCCTGCCTGCTTAGTGTATTGCTCCCAATGTCTTTATGAATTCCCCCAGAAGTATAAAACAGGTGTAAACATTTTAAGGCTCCTTTATGTTGCCAGAGTGGCATAAAGGACAGGATGGCCTTATAAATGCTCATGGTGCATTAGAACTGGTCTAAATTTTTGGACTGAAAAAAATTCCTATCAAAATGTGCTCCATGAGCTGTTTGGTACTTACCTTTCTGGAGATGTTCAGTAGCCAATATAAATTGTGAGTTTGATTCCCCAGCCCTCACTTGCTCTTCAGTTGCCTATGATGTAACACTGAGCATATGGCTGCATATATTTGTTGACTAACAACTAGAAATAAAGGTCAAACCTAGCTACATTACTATTAGACAAAGGGGGCTTGGGGATTTCCTCCAGTGCTCCCCATTCCCATTCTTCTTCCATTGTACTGTAGTTTAAATAATTTACCAAAATAATTGGAACTTGCATGATTATATTGCATTATTTTGACAAATAAAATGTGTAGAATTTTGCAGAATTTTAAAATATTGTGCGCAGAATTTTTCATTTTTGGGCACAGAATTCCCCCAGGATTATGCTTACCAGCATTTTGAACAGTCTCAGAGTAGAAAACACATCACAGGACACAAACTGTGCAAATAAAGCTTCTAACTCGATTGGGCATTTTTAGGCCTTTTGCTGCTTTTCACACTTTTGATTAAAATAACTTTTGCAGCAGAAGAGGAACTTTAAATATTAAAAAGATGCTTATTAAATCAGGACAGAAAGTACCGTATGCTTTTTAATGCTAGGATCCCAAGCAGCTTTGGTCACAAATGGTATCACTTTTCAGCAAGCTGTTGGCTTTAAGGAGGAGGACCGATTTAATTAAAAACATTATTTTTAAAGCCATTGTCTAAGAAATACTTTTAATTCAGCATAAGAATATTCATGACCCAACTATAAGCAAACTGAGTGCAGCTTCTTTAATAAGTAATTCTCACACAAATGAGATGGGTATAAACATAACAAAGTCCGTTGTATACCACTGATTTATAATGAAACACTTAGGCCTGGTCTACACTTAAAAGTTAGATGGACACAGTTCTGGCTCTCAGAGGTGTGAGAAATTCACAACACTGAGTGCCATAGTTAAGCCAACCTAACCTCTGGTGTAGACAGCATGATCTTGATGGAAGAATTCTTCCATTGACCTAGCTATGCCTTGGGAGGGGGATTAACTACAGTGACAGAAAAACTCCTTCTGTCACTGTAGGATGCGTCTACACTATGGCACTACAGCAGCATATCTGCTGCACTGCAACTATGCTGCTGTAGTGCCCGTATTGTAGACATGGCCTAAGAAAGCCATGTTCTGCTGTTGCTGTCACGCAAAAGAGAGTTGACTGATATACTCTAAACTTAGGCTCATCTACTAGCGAAGAGAAATTTTCCTGAAGAAAAAAAAACAGACATAAAAGCTGTAGAGTCATGTAGGCCTGCCAGGCCAGGCCAGTGATAAAGCTCCTGTGCAGTCTGATCCTAGTTTAATACGACATTCAGGTCTGTTGTTTATTGGTAGCAAGATGCTTGCTGAGTTTCTGGCACCATACATGGGCCCAATGTGGCAAATCTTGCTGCTGTGCATCAGACCCAGTCCAGAAGCCAGCAGTGGCACCCAACCTGGCAACCAGGCATAAGCACAAAAGGCTGAGGTTCAGAATCCCTCCCCTTCCAACTCACGTTGTAGCTGTGAGTTGTCTGGCCCATCCTTGTTTCATCTCCAAATATCCCCGCTACCATATGTAGTGCACGGTTCTGCACCTGCAGGTTCTGAGCAGCCTCTGTGTGTCCCTCCAGATTTGCCCTCCCTTTGTGCAACAGAACTGAACTGATTTCACTGTTAGAGAGCTGGGGGCAGGATGTTCCCTTAAGTGCTTATATTGAACATAGTCCCACTGAAGTTGCTGGGACTATATGAGGTTTGGTGCAGCAAGCCCTTTAGCCTTTAGAGAAGGAGGTTTTTAGTTTTATGGGCTTGTGGGGTCAGCTTAACGAGTATTGCTTAGTTTTGGTTCTGTAGCCTTGTGGCTGTGAAACCGTCTCTGAATTTTCACTTTGTTAAAGAATTAGCCACTTTAAATGGGGACACTACAACTTTTGTGATTGAAGAATGAATTTTAGCTGCATTGCAAAGCAGTCAGAAGGCTATTGCTCTCTTGCCACATCATCCTTAAAAAGACATAAGACTTTGTTTTTTACCCACCTTCATTTTAGTGGGAAGCAGACATAAGTCATATAGATCATGGCAGAGATGCAATTAAGCTAGAAAAATAGAAGAATGCACTTGAGGGAAAAATAAACAGTGCTGACTACAAGCAGCACAGCTCTTGGCTCTGACCAGTTCTGGAGATACTGAGGAAGTGTTAAAAATAACAATAGGGTAAAATATTTCCTAGGCCTCTGGCAGAAACATTTCAGTTACTTTTAGCATTTAACAATAGACTGAAATGTCAGCCAACTCACTTAGGTTAAATTCATTGTGGGACAACTCCATTGATGAATATGTCCCATTGTGGTGTCAGACTTTCAGGGGAGATTCACTGAGGGGTACATACAAAAAGAAAAAGCCTGGCCAATCAGGTAGCACGTTCTTTTTTTATTTCTCAGGTGAAATTTAGCAGCACTTCTTTTTTCCCCCTTCAGAAAAGTCTTGGTTATGAATGCAGAAGACAGACTCTGCATGTGTCTGTACCCTGTGTCTGTAATGAGATCTGGAAAGATGTAATGTGCTACAAATCCAATGATGATAGCAGATCAAACACATCATTGCTGAAAATTAAGTAAAACCCATACTTGGATTGAACTAAAGTAGCTCAGAAAAGAACACTGCTTTCAATGGAGAGCAATTTTCTGTCCTAGGTGGAAGGAGCAGTTACGGAGGCAGACTCACCCATCCCTTTCTCCAGGGCCAGCACTTGCACTAGGCGACCCTAGGCGGTCACCTAGGGCAGCAGGATTTGGGGGGGCAGCATTTTGCTGTCCTCGGCGTAAATTTGGCGGTGGGGGTCCTTCCGCTCCGGGTCTTCGGCGGAAATTCGGCAGCGGGTCCTTCACTCGCTCTGGGACCCACCGCCGAAGTGCCCCAAAGATGCTGAAGTGCCCCAAAGACGCGGAGCGGAAGGACCCCCGCTGCCGAATGCTCAGAGGAGGAGCGCTGCCGCCTAGGGTGGCAAAAACCCTGGCGCCGCTCCTGCCTTTCTCCATAAAAGATCCTACAGAATCATCTAGTCTTCATTGAACAAAATGTCAGCCAGCTCACTTAAGTTGAACTAATTGTGGGTCAATGAAGACTAGATAATTCTGTTGGGTCTTTCATATTGCTTGGTGGTGGCTGAATTAAATAAAGCCAATCTGGCTGCACCTGGCAGCTGAGACTTCAGTGACTACGAATTAACCTAATTTCAAGAGCAGGAGGCACGCCTTTCCATTGATCGGTGCTAAAAGTATGCTAATACCAATAATAGTTTTCATACAAATCTTGCTGGTGCATCTGTGGTCTTTGGCATATGCTTTATATTGTATGGTTTTAGTGGCCATCCTGCGAATAGTTATGGTCCTGGGAGGACAGAGGTAATGCTATTGGAAAGAGAAAGAAAAGATTGTAAAAGGTTTTAAAGTAAACTTAGTTCCTGGGCCAGAAGGTAGCATCATTAGGCTTAATTCAAGGTGGTTTTAATGAAATACTGCTGGGGAAAAAGTTAAGTTATACTAGAGTGTAATATCCCTTGGGAAAACACATTTCTCTTGCTGGTCATAAATATGCCATTAACTGATAATTCTCTCCTATATTCTAATATAAATGTCTAATAGAGCATTTTTCTTTTTTAAGGTTCCTTAGAGGCCTCAATTCAGCAAAGCTGTTAATCAGGGAATTAACTTTAACTTGAAGGCAATGAAATTTAAGCATGGAATTTGCTGCTTTCCTGATTAGGGATTGACAGGGCATACGCTTAAGTGCTTACTGAATCAGAGCCTGGGCACATTTTCTTTAGACTTTGTCTACACTGGCACTTTGTGGACAAAACTTTTGTCATTCAGGGGTGTTAAGCCCCCCCCCCGAACGACAAAAGTTTTACTGACGAAAAGCACTGGTGTGAACAGCGCTTTGCTGGCAGGAGAGCTCTCTCCTGCTGACAAACAGCAGCTACTCTGCGCAGCTTCTAGCGGCACGGCTGTAGTGGCACAGCCATGTTGCTAAAAGCTGCGTAGTGTAGCTATACCTTTAGCTAGTGAACAAGATGCAAAGAGCACAATTCTGCCCTTAGCAGTGCACACACAACTTCCATTGACTTTAGTGGGAACTGTGCTCCTGAATTTGAGAGCAGAATTTGGATCTTTTGAATCCTACTTTGAATATTAAGGACACTAAAAATAATATTTGAAAAAAGGAAAAGACCTTCCTAGTGTTCTTTATAACACACATTGCTTTTACAGTTATTTCTTATTTAGTAAAGGTACTATTCATTATTCATACTGTTTGCTTTCTGCATTTTTTTTCAGCTTGGAATGTGAAAATAAACACATCACCTTCACATTTAGATTCTCATTCACTGGCAAAATGCTGCAATAATTGCATCGCCACCACTGCAGAGGAATGTTACAAAAAACTCTGTTTCTGCATTAGAAATGTTTCTGTTGATGTTTAATTAGTTTAAAAAAAGGAAAGATGGGATGGGGTGGTAAACTTCATAGGACAGTAAACGTTTCTTTTTTTTTTTCTGTAGTAAAATATTAAACCAGTAAAATCAAAGGTACTTTTTAAGCACAAGCGATAAGCCCTTAAAAAAAAAATACTTTTTTAAGAGAATGGTTTGATACCAAAAAATTACTTGTACTTGAAGTTGTGCTTTCCTTGCAGGTATAAACAGAAGGGGTTTCATAGTGTTTTTAGACTGTTGAGTGTAATGGAGAGAGATTTAAATATACTGAAAATGCTTCCCTATAAATAAACCTGTGGTTAGAGCAATGTAAAGGCATGGATTTGTGTGAGCGAGATGCACAAAAATACCCAACGGCTCACTACTGTGCCATTGGGTGGATAGAATAATAAAACACCATCTCCTTTTTTTTATCTGTAAGGAAAATAACTTGTGGAAAATTTATTTTGGGAGAAGTTAAAAGGTTGAGGGAGTTGCCATACTATGCAAAGAGGGCAGCTTGGCTTTTGACTACAATAAAGCTTTGCTTAGGGCCTGATCCTGCAAGGTGCAGAGCTTCCTGAGAATTTCTGAGTCCCTGAACTTCTACTGACTTCAGGAAAAGAGGGCTCTCAGCACCGCTCAGGTGCAGGCTTTGACGTCAATGGGCAATAGTGACTGGAGACCCATTGCAGATTACTCAATGTGATGAATTAATGAGCAAAGGTCAATCCTGCCCCTGCCTCCACAGCTACAGAGGGTCTCCTGGCAGCACAGTTAGTGCAGATCCTCTCTCTTTCCCCCCCAAAAAAAGTGGGGTACAAGATTGTGCAGGTGTTGTATATTCTGTGCACTGCATAAAGCCCTGTGTAGATCATCCAATCCTTATACCCTCTTACAAGGAGACCACCCAAAGGAGTGCAGAAACTCCCCTAGGCTTTGGCCTGTAAGAGCCTCCATTGTAAAAGATGACAGGCTCTCTATGACAGACTCTCCAGGCCTGAGGTGAAGATATGTCCTGAGCATCAGCTCAGAGCCCAGCATGGCCACTCTCTCTGATCACCGAACAGAAGATTTGCCCCTATCTGATCAGACAATAAAAAAAATCAATGACAGTACATTACCCTGTGTTCTTCTGTCCATTAATTTTGACAATGATAGTTCAGTTTTAATTATTGATGGCAGTGTACTAGCAAATGCCCCTATAGTATATTCTGTAAATATAATGAAGCCTTAGGGTATGTCTTCACTACTGGCTGGATCAGCGGGCAGCGATCGATCCAGCACAGATCCATTTATTGTGTCTAGTCTAGACGCAATAAATTGATTCCCCGAGCGCTCTCCCATCGACTTCTGTACCCCAGCTTGGCAAGAGGCGCAGGCAGAGTTGACGGGGGAGCAGCAGCAGTCGACTCACTGCGGTGAAGACACCATGGTAAGTCGATCTAATTACATCGACTTCAGCTACGTTATTCATGTAGCTGAAGTTGCGTAACTTAGATCGATTTCCCCCCTCCGCCGCCAAGCATAGACCAGGCCTTGTGATAGAGCATCTCTCTGCAGCTTTGACTGGTACCTCTTTGTGGAGAGAGGGCAGGCACAGTCAGGATCCCATGTAGATTAGCAAAGCTGGACCGGCATGTGCATTTTATTTCTTTTTACCAGCTCTTAAAGATGTGTCTCTCTTTGCAGGAAAATTGTTGATAGAATAGACGATAACAAAGATGGCTACGTCACAACAGAGGAATTGAAAAACTGGATTAAGCGAGTGCAGAAACGCTACATCTTTGAAAATGTGGCTAAAGTCTGGAGAGATTATGACGTAAACAAGGATAACAAAATATCCTGGGAAGAATACAAACAAGCCACGTATGGTTATTATCTAGGTAAGATTAGTCCAAAGGCAACATTTTAGGCTGGAATTTTCAAAGAAGCCTTAGGGAGACTGAAATTTCATGTCTATCAAAATCCCTGGACACAGGGACCTAACTCTCTTAGGAGAGTCTAGTCTCATATGAAATTGTAAATTAACATAGTTCAAAGATCAAAAGTTCCTCAGTTGTGCATTTGAAAAATATAGCCAATCTGCACCACGGTCACCTCTATGCATAGGGATTTCAGGAGGGGAAGAATAAGTGAATAAAATTTCAAAGCTAAGTTAAAAGCCTCTGCTCCTATTAGTAAACTAAGGGAACTGTGTTGTTGTTTTTAAACCTTTCTTTCAAAAGAAATATGTTGAGAGACTAGTAAGTATTTGCTGCATTGTTTCTCTGAAGTTTTGGTTTGGATGCTAAACATTTATGTAAGGTCTAAATAGAATGTAATTATTCTGTCAGAACGTGCCACAGATTATGATCAATTATAAATGAAAACCCCTAAAGCAACATTTATTTGAAAATATATTTGAAAGATGCAATTCTTTTCTTCTGTCCCCATGGAAATTTAATCTGATGTGCTTGATATGGCAACAGTTCAACAGTTGAGTTTTAGTGTGTTTCACATACAGAAATTGGATGGCATATGTTGGGGTCAGGGCGTCTCGGTCCAGTTCTTATTGGGCAAGTGTCCACCATTGAAACTAGCACTTCTGTTTGCAATTTCAACAGCAAGGCTTTGGATTGAGGGCCTGATCCAAAGCCCATTGAAGCCAGGCCCTGAAGGAATTACGGTTCTCTTCTCCCTCCAAGATAGATGTGAACCCTCCAGCATGTGGCTGATATGTAGTTGGGTGGGGTGAGGAAACTTGTGCTTCTACTATTGATACTCCAATTCTCACCAGGGCTATAAGCCCGAGCTCTTTCATAAGCACTGAATTCACTCTGAAAAAAGTTAACCCCCTCTGCATTTAATTGTTTTAAAATGAAAATGGCATACATATGTTTTAAAAATGGTTATACAAGAAAAAAAGTTCATCACTGATGACACAAGGTTAAATGAGATACAACTGAAATATTCTACTGCACATCTTCTTTAAAAAAAAGTACAGATTTCAGATGTGATCAAAGGAGACCATCTGAAGGTTCTTTAATTAGGGCAAGTTGTAATCAGAGAGAGACCCAAAGAACTTGAAGGAAGGTATTGATTGAAGTATATGTTAACATACTGACTTTCATTCTGGAGGAAAAGGCCTCCTACAGACTCAAAGGCCACCTCACACTGCTCTACATGACTGGATGAAATTCATGGGTCAGCACAATTCTTATGCACCACTTTGATCCCATTTTGAGGGCGTAAGTGAGACTCGGGATGTGCCCAGTTTTGTGCTGACTTTCTACACACACATTTCACTGTGTGAGAGCCAGGCTTTGGAGAGCGGCAGATATATCTTAATCTTGTTTTAATGCACAATTAAAATTCACAAAACCATTTCCCAAAGTAGTCATTTAAAAATCAGATGAGTCTATAAAGGCCTTCATTTTGAAATTGTTTTTCAAGATTTTTAATTAGTTTAGTGATGCTATTTTTCTAGAATTCTCATTCGTTTCATACCACTGAGTTTAAATCTCATTGTTTTAAACTAAAATAATTTTTAAGTTCCACCTAGGAGAGAGAGAGCTGCTAGATAAACATTAGTGAGTCTGCCAGTTTCTGAAACCAGAACTCCCTATTCTCTTCAGTTTTGTTGTTTCTAAAACTGGACAAATTGAGCAGATCAGATTTAAACAGTGAAAATTGCTTCACTATACTAAATATTGGAACACAGTTTTTACAGCTCACATTAAACTAAAAACTCACAAAATACTTTAATGTGAGAATTTGACAGTTACCAGGTAGCGCCTAGTCCTGTGCTGAGGGGAGAGAGGATTGGTAGACCCCAATGTGCTATTCACTGAATATGAATATGAGAGCTCTGTGCCTTGTGCCAGAAAAAAACTGCCAGTAATAGAAAGAAATGGAAAGTTTCAGGCTGGAATCTTCCACTGAATTTTTGAGGACTCTACTCAGATCCAGATTTGAGAGACAGAAAGCAAACGTATGAGTAAAAAAGGTGACATAGGCAGGTGCTTTCAAACTCATTCTCAGCAACCATCAGTCAGAAGCTGTGGGGAAGACAAGAAAGTTCTATTCAAGTACCCATTGAATCGTTGCTTAAAAAAACTGGTCCAAGAGACTTCCCTTAAAAGCAAAACTAGAACATCTGACAACTCCTAACAAATATGAATGGGGGAACAAGATTGGATGGCTCTGAAAGGAGAACAGGAGAAGGAACAGGCGAATCATTCATGATTGAGGCTACGATTTTGTCATGGACATTTTTAGTAAAAGTCATGGACAGGTCACGGGCAATAAACAAAAATTAATGGAAGCCGTGACCTGTCCCTGATTTTACTAAAACTATACATGACAAAATGGGGAGCAAGGAGGATCCAGCACGCTGCCCTGCTGCCAAGCTGGGAGCTGCAGCCCCTGCCCACTGGCTGGAAGCTGGGAAGGAATCCTGCCTATGGGGCAGCTGGGGAGCTGCAGGGGATCCCCCACAGCCATTGGGGAGTTCTGGGGCCCCTGCCACTCTGGGTGGCAGGGGTACCCTGCAGCTCCCAGCTACCACAGGAGGTGGGGTTACCCTGCAGCTCCCAGCCACTGCGTACGGAAGTCACGGAGGTCTGCGGAAGTCATGGATTCCGCGACCTCCGTGACCAAATCATAGCCTTATTCATGATGTAGGAATTGGAGATGGTAAGGATTTTTTGCAGGCCAATCAGCAGTTTCATCTAGCTAAACATTTTATACTGCATTCATCACTGTGATGCTGAATGGCAGAGATTAAAAAGAAATCAAAGATTTTATATTGCAAGAGATATTAGATAATGCTTTTCTTTTTAAAAAAACAAACAAACCAAACCAAAGAAGATAAATGAGCTTTTCTAAACTGCTCACACGTCGTTAATAACCTTAAAAAGATCAGTGGAATCCTTACACAATCAGACTTGGGCAAGAAATCTCTTTGTGCAGGAACACAAGGACACGCTTAATTTTTTGCTTATCGCAGTCCCGAAGCTGCTTGGCCCAGACATAAAGGATTTCTCACAGTCATAAGCATAGAGTAAGCAGAAATCAATTCCCATAATTGAAAAATATTATCAAATCAAAACTTGCTTGCAATAACCTGCACTGGGGATTCTTATGTGACACAGACTTAAGAGATAAAGACTGAGTGATAAAAGCTTCTGGGTCAACAGATCCACCCAGAATGACTTCCATGGAATTTGAATTGGGCCCTAAACACTATAAAGATGCACTTTCAGCTGGAAGGGGCAAAGGTGGCAGCACTATATCCTTCTAAACAGAGGAATCTACTTCTCTAAATCCTGTATAATCTATGCAACAAGATCGTGTCAAAAAACAGAACAAACATCTCCCTCCTACAAACTGGGATACAGACTGTTAACTACCTCATCAGCCCTATACAGCAAGAGTCTAAAGCTCTGTACAAGACTCAGCAGATACGTAGATAAACTGGATCTGAACGACAGTGGTTGTTTGAGGACCTTAAGAGACTCTTAATTTCTTAGTTTATGGTAAATTCCACTTGCCCACCTGTAGACCACAATTACTACTAAACTGAGTCAGTCATTCGTAAGCACAAATCCTGTGATCACAAACACACTTTAATGGCTGACCATGAATTTAAGATTTCAGAAGGGAAATCCTGACACTTTAGCAGCCATCCTGACAATGAACTATTGTAATTTTAGAATCTACAGGATCTAAATATTTCAGCAGCTTTTTCTATACACTATCATTGCAGTGTATGGAGACAATGCAGCAATATTTTCAGAGACACACACTTCTGAGATTGTCTAATTAATTTCTAGAAAATCCAGAAGAATTTCAAGATGCGACTGATCAACACAGTTTTAAAAAAATGCTGCCCAGGGATGAAAGGCGATTCAAAACTGCAGACCTGGATGGAGACTCAACTGCCACTCGTGAGGAGTTCACTGCCTTTCTTCATCCGGAGGAGTTTGAGCATATGAAAGACATTGTCATCTTAGTAAGTAGAGTAAAACCAATTGAATTCCTTTGCTTTTATTCCTCTGAGCCTTGATGCACTTCCTTAAACTTTCAGTTCAGGATTTTAGAAACAGGCATGCACATAAATAGTAGCCAACTCGGGAACAGAAAGGAAAGTGCTTCATGAAATTCACTTCTTTAGGGCTGGTCTACACATAGACGTGCAGTGAAATTAATAAATAAGAGTCCTATTTCAGTTTAACTAGAGTTTAAAAAAAAAGGGGGGGGGGGGGAATAAACTGGCACCAACTTTCACCGGAATAGCAGAAGTTGTGAATAAAATCTGATTTAGATGTGTTGATGCAAGTTTGTATATAGACAAGCCCTTAAAACTTGAAGTTAGTGTCTAGATACAAGAGTGATAGGTGCCACCTAGATAGTTCAACAGCAAAGTGGCCAAATCTATTCATATGCATGGAATTTCTTCACTCTGACAGGAGATCTGGGCTTCCTTTGAATACGAAACTCACATTGGAGCTGGTCAGTGTCAGGATTTCTGTGCACCAGGAATAGAAGAGCAGGCCATCTCCCAAATGTGAAATCTTCCCAAAGGCAGTGAGGAAAGCCAAACATGGTACAATAACTCAGGATTTCCCTTAGGATTTCAGTTTTGATAATTTTGAGAAGTGGCACCTAGTAATAAAGAGAGCTATTGGAATTTTCGGTAATTTCTTGATCATTTTGACAAAAAAATGTTTTCCAGGAAACACTGGAGGACATAGACAAAAACGAGGATGGTTTTGTGGATCAAGATGAGTACATTGGTAAGTGCTGGAATGGGGTTGACTTTCCTTAACATTTAGCACGAGTAATTTAGAAATCTCTACTCCACCAGTCCAACTTGTCTCAAATCTAAGTCAAAATTGTATCACAAGGAAGAGCACCTCCATGCCCGTACTCAGTTATTTTAAACAAAGAAAACCAAAAAGTTTCTGTCAATTTTAGGCATGTAGTGACACCTATAGCAAAGGTTGCCTAATGCTTTCCATTTTTATAAGACTCTGTTTTTAGTTTCTTATAACTTTGGCAAACTTAAAAGGTGAGGGCTGATTTTTTTTTCCATGCCCGATGTCTGCCTAAAAGTCCTTTTTATTTCCCCTGGGGAAGTCAGGTAAAATGGTTCAGCCATTTCCAAGAAAAAGGTTAGAGAAAAATGTTTTCTCCCATGTTAATTTTTTTTTTAACAAGTTTCCTTGTGAAGCTCTAGTCCTTTCATGTTTTGAAGTGAAGACTTGAAATTTGGTGAGGGAGGGCTGGAAAAGTTCACCCTCTCATCAGGGATGTGCCTTTTGCAGCGCCTGTGAAAATATGGCCAAATTACAAATCTCTGGGAAAAAATCACAGTTCTCAAATGCTCGGTCTTGTTAGCATTTGGCAACTAAATTCTCTGAAGATTCCATCTGCGCTGACCATGCTTCATCCTCACGCAGTTCTGTTCAGGTTCGATCCCCATAGTGAGTGATCATGCTCCAACCTTCTGCTGCAGGAGCTGAGCTAGGGATAGGTTGCTCCTCCCAAGAGCCAGGGCTCCCTGCTGTAATGTCAATGCTTCCCCTGATGGAATCCAGGCAGCATGGAGGAGCCTACCTCGAGTGCAGAAGGACCAAATCCTGGCAAGAGTTGGGTAAGGGGCAGAAGCAGAGTAAGGAGATGGGGAAGAAAACAGGGAGGGGAACAGGAGTAGGAGCTGGGCAAGGCCAGGAGCAGGGGTTGGGGCCTAGGAGCAGGGAAACAGGGGCAGAAGCTGGGGAGAGGGTAGGAGCAGAAGAGGACAGGGAGAGACTGGGGCAGAATAGTCTATAACCATTAGAGAACACTCCCTTACAGAACCCAGAATCGAACCCTTTATGTCTGAGTCTCATCATTCCTTTGCTGTGTAGCAAATAGCTGTGAAACCCACTGACAAAATGGGCCTGTCCATCCTTTCTAGTGGCCGGTCCATATAAAATAACAGTCTTCTACTGCTACCAATTAGGGCTGTCGATTAATCTCAGTTAACTCACGCAATTAACTCAAAAAGATTAATCGCGATTAAAAAAATAAATTACAATTAATCGCAGTTTTAATTGTACTGTTAAGCAATAGAATATCAATTGAAATATATTAAATATTTGTGGATGTTTTTCTACATTTTCAAGTATACTGATTTCAGTTACAACACAGAATACAAAGTGTATAGTGCTCACTATCATTTTTACAGTGCAAATATTTGTAATAAAATAATATAAACAAAAGAAATAGTATTTTTCAATTCACCTCATACAAGTACTGTAGTGCAATCTCTTTATTCTGAAAATGCAACTTACAAATGTAGATTGTTGTTGTTGTTACATAACTGCACTCTCAAACAAAACAATGTAAAACAAGTCCACTTAGTCCTTCTTCTTGTTCAGCCAATCACTAAGACAAAAACATTTATTTACATTTACGGGAGATAATATTGCCCGCTTCTTATTTACAATGTAACTAGAAAGTGAGAACAGGCGTTCTCATGGCACTTTTGTAGCCGGCATTGCAAGGTATTTACGTGCCAGATATGCTAAAGATTCATATGCGTCTTCATGCTTCGGTCACCATTCCAGAGGACATGCTTCCATGCTGATGACGCTTGTTTTAAAAAAAAAAAAAAAAAGTATTATTTACATTTTTGACTGAATTCCTTGGGGGAGAATGGTGTCTCCTGCTCTGTTTTACCTGCATTCTGCCATATATTTCATGTTATAGCAGTCTCAGCAGTCAGCACATGTTGTTCGTTTTAAGAGCACTTTCACTGCAAATTTGACAAGATGCAAAGAAGGTACCAATGTGAGCTTTCTAAAGATAGCTACAGCACTTGATCCAAGGTTTAAGAATCTGAAGTGCCTTCCAAAATCTGAGCGGGACGAGGTCTGGAGCATGCTTTCAGAGTCTTGTAAGAGCAACACTCCAATGTGGAAACTACAGAACCCAAACAACCATCAAAAGAAAATCAACCTTCTGCTGGTGGCATCTGACTCAGATGATGAAAGTGAACATGTGTCGCTCCGGACTGCTTCGGAACATTATCTAGCAGAACCCATCATCACCATGGACACATGTCCTCTGGAATAGTGGTCAAAGCATGAAGGGACATACAAATATTTAGCACATCTGGCACATAAATATCTTGTGACACCGGCTACAATAGTGCCATCAGACGAACGCCTGTTCTCACTTTCAGGTGACATTGTAAACAAGAAACAGGCAGCATTATCTCCTGCAAATGTAACCGAACTTGTTTGTCTGAGCGATTGACTGAACAAGAAGTAGGAGAGAGTGGACTTGTAGGCTCTGAAGTTTTACATTGTTTTATTTTTGATTGCAGTTATTTTTTTGTACATAATTCTACATTTGTAAGTTCAACTTCCACAATAGAGATTGCATTACAGTACTTGTATGAGGTGAATTGAAAAATACTATTTCTGTTGTTTTTTTACAGTGCAAATATTTGTAATAAAAATAGGTATTCCATATTTTAACAGTGTGATTAATCACACGATTAATCAAAAATTTTAATTGTGCGATTAATCATGATTAATTTTTTTAATTGCCTAACAGCACTACTACCAATTATTCTGTTAGCTCAAGTGGAGGACAGTGGTGTAGCTCAACGCTGCTGATGATGCATGTGTGGGGTTTAGTATGGTGCCACAGGATGGAATTTTTGGTTTTTCAATTTTGACTTTTTTTAAACTTAAGAACTTGCCTTAAAAATAAACTGTTACCAGGATATTAAGTTTGCAAAGGCAAGCACTCAAAAGTTGTGAAATACCTGAATTAAAGGTTAGTCGTGCACCACTCTAGTGGCACAAAGGGAGCAGAATGGGAAATGTAAACTGCAGATCTGTTCCTGCAAGTTATTTTGGTCAAACTTCAGGCACACTGGGTTTTTGTCTGCTCTCTTGCTCTCAGAGCCAGGAAGGCACGGGGGCAGCATAAGACGGGCTCAGTAGTACAGGATGTGTGTGCTACACTTGTGAAAGGTCATGCTGACACTGAAGCTAGCATCTCACTCTGCCCCTTTATGATTGATTTTTTTAATCAGGAAAGTCGCACCATAAAAGCATTGGACCAAACTCAGATAAAATCTTTTTGTTTCTAATGCTACTGTAAAGATCACTTCATCACATACAATCACGAACAATATCCACACCTTAATTAATCATAGGGGGTTCTATTCCTTGAAATTATATTTAGTCTTAAGATGTGAATGCTTTTGTATGACTGAAATAACAGAGCAGCATAATTTCCCCAGTAATTTAAGTTTATTCAGTGACACTACCTACATATAATTACAAGGTAGTTGTCAACATTCGTTACCATGTGAATGCTGGTTCCTCTTGTCTTCTATAGATAGGAGCATAGAATGTTCTTGTCACGACCACCTCACATTGGCAAAGATGATAAAATCAAATTGACGGGACGTGTCAGTTGCTTCAAATAAACAATGTAACTCTTGTGTGCCTGCTCTTATTAAAAAATAAAATAAAGAGTAGCATTGCATCATTCTTCAAGTTTTCTTCAACAGTTGGGAAAATGTGTGCCTAAATTATCATATGTGCTTTAATTAGACTAAACAGAGCAGCAATTTTTTTGCTCTAAACAATGGCTACAGTACGTCATACCCACATTTTTGCTTTGTGTAGATTAATAATAATAAAAAAATAAATCCCCCACAGACATTGCACAGTTTGTTTTTCTCCCCCATCAAGGGCCCAATCTAAAGTCAACTGAAGGCACTGGCCCTTCTCCACTGACTTCAATAGGCTTTGAATCAGGTCCCAAGGAAGTTTAGAAACTAAAAATTCTGAATCGTGTTACAACACTTAGACAGAATGGGCCAAATTCCCACTAAAATGGGCATACGCAGTTCTATTAATGTCATGGGAGCTATGCCCACTTACGGCAGTGGAGAATCCAGCCTTGTACAGTATATGCATGTGGTTTTTATTGCTAATTTTGGACCAAATCCTCAAGAGGGTTGCACCTGCACCTCCCATGGATGGAGCTGGCCTCAAGCTTAGCCTGACCTAGAACCATGTGAACGATCTTGACAACCAAAACCATATTGGGCTGCGAGCAGAGGCCACAAAATAGGTTTCAGTTTTAAACAGGCCAATGGTAGAGGTGGGGGGTGGGAGAGAATGAGCCTCGCTGAGAGGGGGAGTTGATTAGTGTGCAAGTCCTGATGGGAGGACCAGGGCAATGAGCAACAGAACTGATCATCCACTGTCTATCACAAGTTGTTTCCCTAGCCCAGGTCACCGATGAGTGGGCTGTATCATGTCCATAAGGTGTGGTTTCCGCATAGTAGGTATCTCTGATGTATATCAACTCATGCTGCATCACAGCTCTTCTAATCTTTTCCTAGTATAGCGCAGCCCCTTACCTTCCAGCGGAGTTTGCTGCAGTCTGTTCAGTAGTCCAGGGTTAAAAAAGGAACATATCTACTCAGCTGTATTTCTCTCATACAGAGACTTCCATAAAAGCAGGACAAAAGCCATCCAGTTCCACTTAGCAGATGTTTGTTTCCTTAAGTTTCCCTGTGCCTTTTATTCCCTCACCCACTCTCTGGTTGGATTCTGATGTTATCGACAAAGACACTTGCTGGCAGGGACAAGATGCAGTGCTGCTGTGGGTCCTCTCCCCTTTCCCGAGTACATCTGAGCTCATTTTGAAAGAGCGGGAGTGCAGATTAAGAGAGGATCCTGAAAGAGCTGTACATCACCACATGCTTGTAACCTGGGTAAAAAAAATCACTGGGTGAAGACATTTGGGGCCAATTGGCTTTTCAGTTACACCTGGGACTGCCCATTAACTTAAGTGGCATTGCTCTCGGATCCTAAAAGGGTGATCTGAGAATGGCTAAAACTAACAATGGTGAAGCCATTTGAGCAAAGCAAGGTGCATATCCATGTGCCCATTCCTTTTCCACCTATGCCCTGCCCCACATGATATACAATACCTCTGTGCAAGCTATTATTGTGATATTTCTACATCTAGCCTGTCTTCATTTTGTGCATAATTTGCAAGCTAAATAGGACTTTGAAACCTTTGTGTCCCCTCCAGCTGATATGTTTGCACATGAGGAAGGTGGACCCGAACCTGACTGGGTAATTACTGAACGTGAGCAGTTTTCAGATTTTCGGGATATAAACAAGGATGGGAAGATGGATAAAGAGGAGATTCGGCACTGGATTCTCCCACAAGACTATGATCACGCACAAGCTGAAGCCAGGCACTTAGTCTATGAATCGGACGTAGATAAGGTACTCATTGCTCTGGTATATTTCATAAATGTTAGATTAAGAGTTTAACTGATTCCCTTTAGTGTCAGCCAGCAGGAGATTATTCTTAATGACTTTTCTTATTAGTACAGTCTGAGTAGAGCTTCAGATGATAAAAATGGTTTTGCTAGTGCCTTACTGCAACAAAATAAATTTGAGTTGATAAAAGTTATAAACCACAAGAAATAGCTGATAAAATAACTATGAACTCAGGTAGGCGCATTGGCTGTCCTAGTGTTAGAGAGCTTTCCAATCAATGTCCCTACACCCAAAAATTCTAAGATAGATTTTTCTCTTTTGAAAGGGGGCATGGACATTTATGTATTAAACTGGACTAAGAGATAAATAGGAGAGAGATAAAAATAGAAGACTATAAGAAATAAAACAGATTTGCAGTTAAGGTCTGGCCCATCCCTTCTGCCACTACGATGGGGACAAATAATTCAGCAGCACCTGGATAGGAGCCATTGCTCAGCAGGATTGTTCCCCTCTCTCCAATCCTGCTGATGCTCCACTGCTGGAGTTTGGAAGATCAAGACTCCCTTATACAGAGCTGAATTTAGAAGGATTTCACTTCAGTTATTAAATGTAGGTGACCATCATCACCAAAACCAAACAGACAAAATATTTTCCATATTAATAATCAAAAAGGAAAAGTTAAAAACATAGGTGAGGTTGCACAAGTAGACGAGCGGCACACTCCTACTGCTGAAAGTTCTGTGTTGGAATCAGTTAATTATGAAATACTTTGAGTGAAATTCAGACCTTAGTGAAATCAATGGGATTATGCCATTGACTTCCACTAGGGGCCAGCATTTCACCCACTGTCTGCAGCCTCTTTGGAGAATTTTCTCCTACTACCCTGTTTCCCCGAAAATAAGACATCCTCCGAAAATAAGGCCTACTTACAGTTTTGCCTCTCGTTGTAATATAAGGCATCCCCCCGATAATAAGACCTCCCCGATAATAAGGCATCCACCGATAATAAGGCATTTTTCATTTCTGAAAAATAAGACATCCCCTGAAAATAAGACCTAGCGCATCTTTGGGAGCAAAAATTAATATAAGACACTGTCTTATTTTTGGGGAAACAGGGTAGGCATCTCGGAAATCTGTACTGATGTTTTACCTGGTATTTAAAATGTTCTAATAGAGACTTAATCTTTTTTTCCCTCCCAGGATCAAAAGTTAACCAAAGAGGAGATTCTAGAGAACTGGAACATGTTTGTTGGCAGCCAAGCTACCAATTATGGGGAAGATCTAACAAAAAATCACGATGAACTATGATATTTTTTACAACTCAGTGTGCCACAGACTGTTCAGTTTCTCACCACATTAATGACGTCACTGTGGTTTTTTCCAGCTGAATAACTTGCACCAATATATTTTTAACAAAGCAGCTTATTACCTCAGAAACGGGGTAGAAATAGCCTCTTACTCCGCACCATTAAATGCAAGAGCTAGTCACTACGATTTTATTTTTAAAAACCCCTCACGATTCTGAATAGATTGCAGTATCACTTTGGCAATGAATGTCTAAGACTTAGTTCTTAGGCTCATTAGAAGTTTTTCATATTTTCTTTAAATACCGTTGTTTTTCCTATAGGGAAATGCAGTTTTGATCAGGAAGAAGCTTATTGAATGTTTAAACAGATTCCAAGTTTAGTGGGTTTTAAAAAAAAAAAAAAAAAATAACTAACAATTTAGAATCATATTCTCCCTTTTCCATGTAAAGGAGAGATTTTACTTGATAAGAGCCATCGCCTTTTTTCCTCCATGCTGTAGTCTTTCCTCCTGGTTGGGTCCAGAGGTGCTGAATGAATAAGACCTCTTGGAATACAGGCATGTGCACCAGCCCTATGGATCTTAACCATTTGAGCGCGACACCTACAACTACTCACTGCCCCCAGTTCCCTTTCACTAATCAGTAGCAGCACATCTGTCACACTGGCTGTCACCCCAAGGTTGTTCTTTCATGAGGACAATAGAGTCCATGTTGACAGTTATTACTACTAACAGCAGAGGTAATATGGGATGGTTGTGGGCTGTTGGTTATGCTGTTTCCTGAGAAGAATTACGGCACATGGACCTGTTTTTCAACTCATCCCACACTTCGTATGAGCGACACACTCCACTTTTACTATGTAGGGCCTTTGCTGACTCATTCATGTCACATGGAAAAGAAATGAGACATCTACCCTCTGGACCCTTCTTGAGATTATGGGCCTTCTGTTCTCCTCTGTGCTGCATCAGGGATGCATGTGGTTTAAAGTGCTGGTTTGTATATATACACACACATTTATATCACCAAATTGTACCATAGGTGGATGGTTTTCCTTTAGAACAGTAAACCTTCCATATGGCTGCATTTTTTACTGTATAATATTAGCTGTTCTTTATTATATACATGTGTGTGGGTTTTTTAGCCCCTGTACTGAGTTGACATGCACAATAAAACCATGACTTTCTTTTTGATACTATGAAGGTGCAGAAATGTTAATAGAGGAGTCATGTGGGAGGGGGAAGTAAAGACAGGAACCAACAGCAAGCTTTTAAACAGTAGCTTCCAAAACTGTGGTCTCTAGACCATAGATAGGCCACCAGCAAGTGCTTCATGGTCTACAGAGAGCTGGCTGGACACGCGCCATGGTTCCTTCTTATTTCCAGCTGATAATATATTTTTAGCTTCCTGTAGTGTGATTTATGTTCCATGTAAACAATTGCTGTAGTTAGCAGTAGGTTCTAATTAGATCACCAGTGGCAGTGGTATTTATCCACATGTGTGAATGGCAGGAGAGGCATCCACCAGACATTCCCTCTAGGATGTGTGCTCCATGTTTTGAAAAAAGCTTGAAAACCCCCATTTTAAACACTGGGCAGAGTCATTCTGCTGGTGACTCCACATTTGGGGATATTATATTTGGATGCAAATTTATTTCAAGGCCAGCTAAAAAATTAAAAAGTGATAATCTAGGCCAGAGGGGAAAAATCCTTAAAAACACATTTCTACTTTGAAAAGTGACTAATAGTGACTATGTAAAAATGGCTCCGTTTTATTCAATGGTGCAAAGGCCTTGTTCTAATCCTCTGCATGAGGTTGAATTTCTCCCCCTGTGCATATTCTGAATTATATCTGGAGAGTTAAAACAACAGAGAAAAGTTGGGCTCCTTTTTACTCCAATTGGCAATGCAGAGCCAATGCAGCTATGGGAGAATGAGCTGGAGTCTGTTCTGATTTATGCATTATCAGTCAACAGAATTGTCAATTAAGTTCCAAATTTAGGCTCAAATTCTTTCTTCAGTTATAACTATGTGACTCCAAGGTATACAAGCCATGCATGGGTATCACTGGGGGTATAATCTGCCTTGTATAGTCTGGTAATATACTGGTAATAATACAGTGAGCCAGAAAGAACACAGCTTTTATCTCTGACAGATGTGTGTGTGTTTTTTCTGTTTGGTTGTTTTTTGTTTTTTTGTAAACTGAGCAGATTTGTTCTGGAAATTGCTGAAAAGGCAACCCTGGAACCACCTCTTCCATAAACAATGTCATTTTTACAGGGTTACTTTTCAGAGAACAAGTGCAATTTAGGTCATCCTCTGTTTCAATTCAAACCAGATTCCATCTAGTTTTGGCTAGTATAGATAATCTCGATAACATGTTGTAGCTTCTTGGTTTCTGCCTTACTATGACATTGCCTAAAATGTCTGTTAAAACCCCGGCTTCTTACACTAAAATGCAGTAGGACAAAATGTGATAAGCCACAAGCAAACACTTTTGTCTCTGCTCTTCCAGTACCCATGAGTCAAAGTGATGCTTCCATGCAATGTTATCTGTGAAACAATAAAACTGTGTGTTGGCACAGAAACAGAGTTTCTCTGCAGTGTTTAGTTTATTATTTGACTTTGTAGCCACATTACTGCATACTTCATTAGTCATAAACATCTCTGGGAGTGTTCATCTTGAATAGTGGTTTCATATTGAGATTTTGATTTTTTTAAAAAAAACTTTGGAATGCTTCGCACACACAGATAACACATGCCAATTCTACTGCATCTCCTAAATGTTTAAGACAAAATGCTCTTTAAAAACAAAAAACCCTCAAATGGGGGCTGGAGCTGAGACATGAGGCATCAATGTCTTCATCCAAACAGGACACTGCTGAATATACCATATTCTGTTCATACAGCGCTGCATGCGAGTTTTGACAAGCAAACCAAGTTTCTCCTGTATATTGTTTGGATATTTGAGTGTACTAAGATCAAACAGGACACAATTTTGCAGCCCAGTGTCTTCTGAATTTCTAATTCTGCATGTAATATCCAAATACAAAAGTAGGCTCTATTACTCACATGAGTATGGCCTGTAAGCTTAGGCCTATGAAATTTTACCGAAAGATTTAAGTCAAATAAATGAAAATGCTAAATAGATGTTAATATGTCCATTTGTGGAGAAAATTCATCACCTGATTAAAACTAGATTAAAATAATTAGCTAATCAATATTAGTGAATAACCTTAACATGACCATGCACATTTACATTTTGCTTTACTAAATATTTAAAAGGTATTTAGAAAGGCAGCTTACAATTTCATTCTAAAGGCTTCTCTTCTTTCTGCAGTTCTTTTAAGTTTCACTTACCAAGGCTCAGTAATACAGAGTACATTTTGTGTACTAAATCCTCCTTTCAACCTCAATGCACTAAAGAAAGAGTAACTCTAAAAGAGACTAGAGCTTCTGGGTTTAAATTTAACACTATTTAAGGAAAGCAAACCTTTGCTAGGGGATATAACTGTTAACATTGTGATTTTTTCAAACCTAAGGTTTCTAATGGGGTTTGACTGTTCCAGAGATAACATATTTTTTCTAGGTAACATATTTCAATTTCGATTATGAGCAAATGTTACAAAATTTTAGTGTAATGTGAAATACTGTAATGTCAGATAGCATTATTTATCTGCTTAATATGACTAAAAACATTAATTGCTGGGAGCCATAATTCATCCCAGCAACATGAAAATCCATTTTGTGCCTATCTTGTCAGTTATTGCAGATTTTCATAATGAATTGTGAAGTGGTGAAATTCTTTTGGGAAATGTGTTTGTATATTTCCACCTGCAGGTTCTGTATGGTCACTTTTATTACACAGATCCTCCATTAACTAAATGTTTTCATTATGGTGATGCCATGACACATCAAGGATGCATTTTTATCCTTTTAGATATCTGGAATAGTCTTTATTATTGTACATGCAGTTTTAATTATTAGAATTTATGAAATGAACTAAGTGGCTAATGTTCATTGACTTATATTTCCATTTAATGATTCAATCAGGTTAAATCTGTCACCTCTTCCAGTCAAGGTACTGTATGTAACTCCCTGAGGAAAGGTAAAATACTGCACATACTGATCTAATTACTTTCCACAATGATATTAAAATGGTTGCCTAATGCTTTACTATTTGCAATGCAGAAGCTAACCTTGCTCCCACTAAAGTCAATGGCAAAACTCCTCTCTTCCAGTCACTTTAAAGAAAGCAAGATTGAGGCTTTAGCTTCTACCGGTTATATAAACTAATGGTAGAACAATGGGACAATCAGAAGCCAGAGTAGAAACAATCTTGTACCCCCTCAGGTCCTGATTCTGTTCTCACACCAGTGTAATTCTATTAACTTCTATGGAGTTTGTCCTGATTTACACTGAAATAAGTTAGAGCAGATTCAGGTCAGGAATCTCCATTTTAGTGAAGCTAAGGTACAATGAACTGTTGGCCTATTTGAATGACAAATCTATTTACAATAGTCTCTTGCTTGCCAATTCACTGAATGATATTGGCACCATTCTTACAGTGCAAGTAACTCCTACCAAATGTAACCAACATTCCTTAGCCAGTCAGTCAGACAATAAGCAGCAAACTGGTAATGCCTATAGTGGAAAGGGCAAGGGGCAATCTTAGCTCCATGGCTGGTCTGACATATGGTGGGAACAGAGGATTTGCACTCAAATGCTTAGAGCAGGGGTAGGCAAACTATGGCACGCATGCCGAAGGTGGCACGTGAGCTGATTTTCAGTGGCACTCGCACTGCCCAGGTCCTGGCCACCAGTCCGGGGGGCTCTGCATTTTAATTTAATTGTAAATGAAGTTTCTTAAACATTTTAAAAACCTTATTTACTTTATATACAACAATAGTTTAGTTATATATTATAGACTTATAGAAAGATCTTCTAAAAACCTTCAAATGTCTGACTGGCACGCGAAACCTTAAATTAGAGTGAATAAATGAAGACTCGGCACATCACTTCTGAAAGGTTGCCGACCCCGGCTTAGAGGTTTCCATCATGAGCAAGCACCATCTTAATTTTGCTCCACCTATATAATTTAGTTTATGCTTCTAAATCAAAGTACCAATGTGTTCTTAGATAGTGTGATAGACCCAGGCCAGTTGGGTACAGCAGAAGGCAGATATACTGGCCACTGGATTAACAGTTTTCTGTTCCCTGACTGACCAGAGCAGGGGCTGTTCCAGGCTAATGAGAACACCTGACTCCAATTAACCTGCAAAGAATCAGGTGAGGGCATTAAGCTAATGTGACCACCTGACTCTAATTAAGGCCCCGCTGATACTATAAAAAGGGCTCACTCCAGTCAGGCAGAGGAGAGGCAGTGAGGCTGGTCAATGAAGACACCCTCAAGTTATTGATAAGGGAGCCCTAAGGTAAGGGTGAAGAAGGGAGAAGCAGGAGAGCTGTGGGGAAGTGGCCCAGAGAAATGTAGCAACTCTGGCAGTGAAAGGTTGGTTGCCAACAGCTGCTACCATTAGGGTCCCTGGGCTGGAACCTGAAGTAGAGGGCAGGCCTGGGTTCCCCCCAACCCACCACTACAGGAACACCTCCTGGGAGGGGATGTCTAAACTGTTCTAAAACAAGCCCTAGGGACAACAGAGACTGTGGCAGTTCTCTCACCAACCTCCTTGCTGGTTTATGATGAAAAGGGCTCAGTAGACTGTAACCCTGGCCCTAGAGAGAGAAGGGCTATGTGGAGGGTCACAGAGAGCCACTGAGGCTAGCATATATTGCCTAGAAGCACAGGACCCATGGGGACAAGGTCAGAACTCTGCCACAATAGTCAATAGTCACTGTTTCAGTGTCTTGTGCACAGAGGTGGGTGAATCAGGGCTGTTAAGTGCAAATGAGGTGCTAACGTTAGTTGCTCTACTGAAGTTTCTCAGAAACCATGGCATTTTATTTACTTTAAGCCCAGTATTGAGTGCCATTATTACAAATCTGATAAACTTTAGAGCAATCTAAGCTAAAGCAGATATTAGCATTCCTGCAGTGAAGTGTAATGTACTGGTTTGTGTTTGTGCATGTGTGTGTGTGTGAGCACATGTGCATCTTCTGCTTCTCCACTTGACAGAATGAGAGACTTTTTAGTGCGTAGGATTCTGTTCTATGTAGGCTAGTCACGAGAAAAAACAACACACACACACACTCTTGTACTGATAGATAAGAGAGATTCAAAATGTTAGGGACTCCTGTTTTGGGAGCAGAAGTTCCTGAGTTCTATTCCTCACTCTGCACATTTGCCATCTACATTGGTTATCTTTAAAATCACGCCTATTTTGTCTTAGATAAATATATACCATTTACCTCAGTCAGTACTTGCAATATTACCTAACCTTCTCTATAGTTATTACAAGGAAAATCCAGAATACTGCAGATACCAAGATAAAAACATTTTTGTCTACACAACCACTTACGTCCATATAATTTACATCATTCCAGGGTGTAAATAACCCTGAGTGACATAAGTAAACTGACCCAAGTGCTGGCGTAGACAGTACTATGTTGTCAGGAGAGCGTCTCCCGCCAACATAGCTACCGCCTCTCGCGGAGGTGGAGTAATTAAGTTGATGGGAGCGCTCTCTCCCATAGGCTGAGAGCATCTTCAGCAAACGCACTACAGTAATTGGCAAGTTTTTTAAGTCTGACAAGTTCAGTTGGTGATAGTGGTATATAGTGATTGAAGCTATGATTTCTTTACAAGAGTTTTTTATTGCATGTGAAACAGACAAGTAATTTTAATTCCAAGATCACTACATAAAGCCAGGGGCATGGTATTGAATCTGATCATTAAGCTACAGTGGCATTAGAAATATGTTTGACATTTCATTGTAACAATAGAAACTTTGGTATCCATCAAAGAAATCTTTCACTGATTAAATGGGAAATCATTTATTGACATGACCATAGATGTACTGTTCTTAAAACAAAAGTACAGAGGATCAAGGTGGAAAGAAAGGTAAAGACATTACTGCAGCTTCTGAAGACAACTCTTAAAATCATCTGGTAGGCTTATTGGTGTTTTTGTGGTTGGTGTTACAAAGACATGAGCTGATAATGCAGTAGCACATGCTACTCTCTCAAACTGGACTGTCTAAGAAACAGCCACCAAAGGGGTGTTTGTTGTGTAATACAGCTGCTTTCTGATGAGATTTAGGTAGAAATAAGGCTAGTCAGTAGTGTACACTGGATTGGCCTATCTTCTCCACTCCTAAAGCACCCAGTGGATTCTGAGGGAATTTGATGGGCCCAGGAAATGAACATCTAGTGGTCACCATGAATCCCACCACTGAAGAGGTTAATGTATTAGTATCAAGCTCACAATACCTAGAAAATTAAACAAAAATCATTCCAGATACTAATTTCTAACCCCATATGGCATGGGTTTCTCAGAACTGGCATATCCTGGTTCTGTTGGGCAAAAAGCCAGCACATTTTATGTTTCAATAAGAAGATAAACAACTTTATTTTAGTATTACATCAACTGCACGATTTATATGGGCATGCCAAAGGCCAAGAGATTACTGACTGCACTGACAAGCACCCTCCCTCCCGGCCTTACGCCATACATTTTAGATTCAGCTGAGCTGATGTTCTTTGCTTCCACTCCATCTCACATGGACTCTTGATGCCAAGACACAAGAGAAAGAAAGAAATGCTATCCTAGAATTCATCAAGTGAAAAGGTACAATACAATTGTATCTCCCAAATTTCCTGAATCTTTCATTTGATGATAATGTAGAGATAATACGTTTCAAGATCATAAGGAGGCCCTCATAAGGGAAGCACAAGTGAATTTCATGGGAAATGGGAATGAGAGAAGATAGTGACTGGACAGGTCCTATACACTCTGGCCCAAAAAAAAAAAAAAAAAAAAAAACTAAAGGCTTCTTTCCCCATACCATCACTTTTCAAATTAAAACTTCATCACATCATAATCTTTCCTTATTCCACTTGCTGTTGTGGTAAGCACCTCCTGACCGGCGCCTGCACCTCGCACCCCAACCCCCTGCCCCAGGTCAGAATCCCCTGCTGCACCAAACTCCCTCCCAGAGCCTGGACCCCTCACCCTCTCCTGCACCCTAACACTCTGCCCCAGTCTGGAGCCCCCTCCTGCACCCAAACTCCCTCCCAGAAAGAAACTAATATAACAGCTGTTCTAAGGTAAGAAGTAGGCTATTTTGAATTAACTATATT
Organism: Trachemys scripta elegans; assembly: GCF_013100865.1. NCBI lineage: Eukaryota > Metazoa > Chordata > Testudines > Emydidae > Trachemys > Trachemys scripta. The sequence goes on from NC_048301.1 coordinate 90,817,334, forward strand.
CTACATGTTTTAAGACTGAAATGTAACCACAGAATGGCTTTATGTTAATTAAAAGCCAAGTTTAGTATAGTGTTAATAGCCTCGATGCCATAATTGTGGTGATTTTGTTTTAAATTAGGAAAAAGACTTGTATACAGGAGCCCCACAAAATCTAATAGCCCTGGGCCCATAGGAGAATTAATCCAGCCCTGGTTTTATGGTCATAGCAAAGGCTATGAATTGACTTTGTAACTAGAACAGAACCTTTCAAACCAACATAAGGAACTAGGAGGTGATTTATTGGGTTCTTACATGGACTTGCTACTAAACTTACCCATATGCACAATTTTCTACATAGTAGTAATATTTTTAAGTAGCTGCAATCCTCCAGCTTAAAAGTGGATGAATTACATGCACAAAGCACCACTGACGTTTCAGAACATCTGTATGTCCTTTGGGGTAAGAGATACCATATCAATATCAAATATATCTAATAAAGAACTATATTAAAGTTTAAGTAGTCAGTCAGGAATATATGTAAGGTAAGGAAAGCTGACCACGCTCCTGGTTACAATTTCACAAACAAGACACTAAGTATTAGTATCCCTTTATAATATACATATGCAGCATATACAAATGTGATAAAAATGAAACACAACTTGCAGCACGCAGAATATACAACACACACAATGAAATACTGCCTCCAAATTCTACTTCATTCAACTGGAAACAAATCATTTTAAAAGGTGCTTGTGGTCTAAAAATTATTTAAGATACCAGCCAAATCAGACTGGCCAAAATCCAATCTGTTCCATGTCTTGTTTGGCAGATTTCAAAGATCAATAAAGTTCTCTTTGTTGACAATCATGAAATGTTAACCAGTCTGAGTGTTCTGAAGCTTTTACCAAGTATTCAGCTTCATTAAACATTAAACAGCCTTGAAATATAAATATAAAATAACTATCAGCTTTCTATCTTTCAGATACAGAACAAAGGAGCCTAAAATATGGAAAGCAACAGGAACATATTAAATAGATTGGGAATTCACAGACACAGTAATTTAAGGAAGCTGTCAGTAATAATTGGCTCATTCAGATATGCTCTGCCATGAAAGTAAGACAATGTTATAATGCCAATTTGTGAAACAGAAAATAGCTGGTAAGGAACAAAAAAATCATATGAAATTTACATGGTGGGAAGTTCATAAGAAGTACCTCTATGGCTGCATGCATACAGGCCTAAGGCCTGATAGTCATTTACACTAAGGCCAGCTACACCACTCTGCCAGCGTAATGAGCCTTCAAGTGCATGTAAATGAGAATGAGGTCCCTATAATCCTCTCCCCATCTTTTATGTGTGAAACCCAGCAGAAAAGAATGTAAGGTTCACGAAGGAGAAACATCAGTTTTACAAATCACTGAAAGTGAGTGGATGTAAGCTGTCAAAATAAGTCAACGAAACGGTGTGGTGATCTACAGTATGACATGCCACACACTCTGTGATCTGAGGTACAGCTAAAGGTTACTTACCATACAGCAAGTCTATACCTATAAATCAAAGATTTTCATTTCTTGGGCTTTAATACATATGACCAATCTAATACTTAAGTTTTCATAACAGTAGCCTTAGGCTGCTGTCTTTAATTCTTCATTGTTTTTGCATATTAACAGTGTAAGATCAAATTCAGCCATGACACACCATTCACTTTCTTAGGTGATGCCCCTCTCTCCTGCTCATGGAGCTCATCTGTCTGGGGTTAGGAAGAAACTTCTCCTCTGGGTAAGTTATTCCATAGCTGTTTCATCTGGCATTGGCCATTGTTGGATTTAGAATACTGGACTAGATGGACCCTTGTACTGATCTCTTATGGCAATTTGATTAGCACTCCCTGCTGGGGGCTAAGAGAAGCCTGTTCAGGGAGGCTGGATTTGGTAACAGGTATGTTTAACTAAACAAGTGAGAATCATCAAGCTCTCTCATTTAGTGAAGCTAAGAATTACATCATTCAGTCTCCAACAAAACTATGGACAATCCAGGATGCAACCCAGAATCTAAATTCTGAACACCAAGAGGCAGAAGAAACAGATCTTTTTTAAAAGAATATGTTTTTATATTTTGCAAGATGTGACATATCAATGTGCTCACATAAAAAATAAATGCATTGGACACATTAGGAAATATACAAACAGTATTTGACATAGGCTATTTTTGTTGCGTTCTCCTCAGACTATAACTAGAAATATACTTTTGCATTTCTGGGTACTTAAGAATGCTCCTATATATACACTCTGTACAAAGAAGAGTGCAGGTTTCTAACAAAGAGATACTGGAGTATGTCTAAACACTTTATCCTGACAGCACACCTGATTTTCAGAGATGCTGGGCTCCCAAGGGCCTGGGGGCACTTAGGTCCTCTGACAGTCAGTCTCTGTTTTTAATGAAAAGGAATTCTGAAATGTAGATGGAAAAGTGCTGCACACTGTGGGCTAATCTGACACTGTGCAATCCAGCCAGACAACACAGGCAGGGGGAGGGGACAAGCAGCTTTATTCTACCTTTGCACCCTCCTAATTCTGGGGACTTACCTGGACCCTGGTGCAACTCAGAGCATCTCCAAAGGCTACTCTGTTACAGTAACCTCATATTGCCAGACCAACCCTACACTCTCCCATTCCCCACACTCCTCCCAGTCCCGGCACACCCAGGAAATACTTCTGTGCTGGGGCTATACGGGAAGGCTGCTCAATCAGCTCTGTGCCCATGGGAGGAACCCTGTTATGCACGAGGCATTGTCCAGACAGCTATTCCCTCATTATACCAATGGCATAGCTTAGAGAGGCCATAATGGGGTGTGTGTGATTTCCACAACAACAATCCCATATGTGAGTTCCACAATGAGTACTCTGTGTGTATGTATGTGTGTAATCACCACAATACCATTAGGAAAAGGATACATTTCACCTACTGTGCCTTTAAGGTTAAAGTATAAAAATTCCATTTATTGAGAAAGTAATAAAACAATTCAGCCACACCACCAAATCTCAGCACAGTGGCCAGAACTGGCCCTCAGTACCACATAAGCCCTCTGTGAGGTCTGCAGTGAGGGGCTGCAGATGAAATGGCCAAACAAAACTAGTATGCACTCTTTATATGCTGTGGAAAGGGTTCCTGCACTAATCCCTCACAGACTGGAATGGAGCTTGCACTAGGGACAGGCCAGCGGAGGGAATCATAGGGTCCCCAATATCCAGTATAACTGGCACAGAGGCGTATGGGTTGGCATAGCAGACAGAGAGAGAAAGAGTAGGTGGTCTTCCAGGCAGCAGCAGCAGTACTGGAAGTGGTGAGGTGAATTTCATGTATCCAACCCCTCTGCATTCAAACCTGAAAATTTGGGCTTTATGCAGTGTGACAATCATCAAGTATGACAGTCCTCCTGTGCCTTGGTGGGTCCTGCACTTTTTGGCGGAATTGCTCACCTCAGAGGTTCATGGCAGTCCTCAGTTTGGCCGCTTCTGATAGAGACTCAAACCTGCCGTTCACTCAGCTAACCTCATCACTGGCCAGCATGGGGGAATGGAGAACAATCCAGTGGGTCGGAGACAGGCCAGATCCCTTTCCAAATTAGACCTTCCCTTCTGGTGTTTCTCACAGATCAGGTCAATTCCTCCTGTGTCCAATCAGGAGTTGGGGGAATGGGGGGAACCCAGGCCCACCCTCTACTCCGGGTTCCAGCCCAGGGCTCTGTGGATAGTAGCTGTCTACAATGTCCCCTGTATCAGCTGCGTGACAGCTACAACTTCCTGGGCTATTTCCCCATGGCCTTCCCCCAGCACCTTCTTTATCCTCACTGCAGAATCTTCCCCCTGAAGCCTGATCACGCTTGTACTCTTCAGTCCTCCAACAGCCCACCTCCTTGCTCACCCTCCACTATCTGATGGGAGGTCCTTTTTAAACCAAGTGTCCTGATTAGCCTGCCTGCCATAATTGATTCTAGTAAGTTCTTAATTGGCTCCAGGTGTCTTAATTAGCTTGCCTGTCTTAATTGGTTCTAGCAGGTTCCTGATTGCTCTAGGGCAGCCCCGCCTCTGGTCACTCAGGGAACAGAAAACTATTCATCTAGTGGCCAGTATATTTGCCTTCTACCAGACTCCTGTACCCCACTGGTCTGGGTCTGTCACAGCAGATGGAGTGAATTTTACCCTTTGTGTTCTGCTCTGCTTGTAGATATATTATGCAGATCTACTCTTTATAAGAGACATATTCCATATTAGTGCCACACCCTCTATTTATACCAGGGGTGGTCAACCTGCGCTGGAGAAGGAGCCAGAATTTACCAATATACATTAACAAAGAGCCACAGTAATATGTCAGCAGCTCCCCAGCCCCGCTCCCAGCGCCTCTCACCCACTGGCAGCCCCGCCAGTCAGTTCCTCCCCCTCCCTCCCTGCACCTCCTGATCAGCTGTTTCGTGTCCTGCAGGAAGCCGGGAGGGGGAAGAGCAAGGGCATGGCAGGCTCAAGGGAGGGGGCGGGAAGGGGTGGAATGGGGCAAGGCCGTGGCAGAGCTGGGGTTGAGCATTGAGCATTCCCCAGCACATTGGAAAGTTGGACCCTGTAGCTCCAGCCTGGGAGTCGGTGCAGATACAAGGAGCCACATATTAACTTCTGAAGAGCCACATGTGGCTCCGGAGCCACAGGTTGGCCACCCCAATTTACACTATGTACACTGGTTGGCATCAATCGCCATATTCGTCCTACAAATTTTTAAAATACCAATCTGAACCAAGTTTCTGGAACCCATTTTTAGAAGTAGTTTTAATTGTTACCTAAAATTCCCACATCATAACCACCTACAAGTCCCACCCAAGGAGAAGTTCCCCTATCTTTCACACATAGATTGGAATGCCATATTGCAGATCCTCAACTAGTATAAACTGGCATAGTTCCTCTGAAATCAATGGAGCTAAACCAGCTTACACCAGTGGAAGATCAGGCCCTTTACTTATTTAAAATGCTTGTTGGTTTTATAAAAAGGTAAAATTCCTGTAAGTTAGGAAGAAAGCTTGGAGCAATTTGGTCTATTTTCAGCTGCTGTAGAGGAGGGAGGTACTGGGCTCCGTGCAATAGCATTTTGAAGAGTGATAGAGATGAGAAAACAAATCCTTGACCTTTGGTTTGGTTTGGAGTGGAGCAGAATGAAAGACTGTTTAGAGAGGGCCATCTGGATTTACAGAGGCCTGTAAAAAAACTTAGATCCAGAGCTAGTTTCCCTCTTTCTCTAATAGAAATGGGAGCATATTGGAAGGGGAAAGAAGGGAGATCCAGCCATATTGGGAGCTAATGAGAATTCCATCAAAATGCCAATAATATGATTTGAGATCCACTTTCAAAAATGCCTAAGTGACTGAGGAGCACAAGGCCCATTGAAATCTTTTGAAAATCCCACTCCTAAGCCAGTTTTTTAAAAAGTATAATATTCCTTGATCCAATTTGCTTTTTCCTAACTAGCAGAAAGCTTTTTTAAAAAAGAAGTTAAAATTGGGTGGAAAAATGTATAACTGGGTACAACTGTTAATTAAAAGAGGCGAGCTAGGAAGGCTTCCTGCTTGGCTACTGTCCCAAAATGTCTGATATTCCTTAGCATTTTTTCTTTGTTTCCACACCAGAAGTGATAGGTTTGCAAAGCAGATTGGAGAAAACTAATGAGAAATGACCATTGCTGAAAAATGTTAATGTGGAGTGGGAGCCATTTAAAAAACAGTAAGAGATTTTTTAATATAAGTTCATTCCAGTAAATCAGTGTCAAAATGACAACAGAAGCCAACATGGCTCAACACAGCTATATGGAACAATATGTATGATAAACAAAAAGCTTTTGAACCCATCCCCAGAGTATGAGAAGTGAAGGATTTGATGAAGTGTTAAAAAAGAAAATAAAATTAAAGCAAGTGAAATAAATTAATTAAAAATAATCAGATACGAATCATATATCGTAGCAAAACTCTTAACTCACAGGGTAAGGTTTTTAAAAGTATACACCAAATAAAGACAAAGAATCAAAAACTGACTTTTTAAAATGTGAGTGGAAGATCTGAGATGGAAACAGGAACTAGCGGAGACATCTCCCCCCTTTACTGCTCTGAACTGTTTCCCATGCATCACTGAGGGCTTTCCAGAGTTACTACTTCCACCCCCACGCAGGTTGGTAGAGAGCAGGTAGCCAAGGACATTTCATCCCCCGGATCAAAATGGGGAACCAAGAAAAAAATTGTGAATTTCTGAAGCACAGTTCCTTCCCTGGGCTGTTGCAGCAATGCATTGCCCACTCCTGTGAAGGGTAAGACATAAAGGGCCTGGTTCTCATTAGGTCCTAATTCTCTGGGGCAGATTCTATACCCGTGATTAATTCCACTCATGCAGTATATGGAGGGGCTGCAGGGAGCTGGTTGTAGCTCCCTGGTACTCAGCCACCCTGCGCTGGTGCAAGGTAGGGTTGCACAGGAGCTGCTCTCCCGTACACCACTGGTTATATTCCCTCAAAAACATCATCATGGCAGAAAATTGGGCTCCCATCCATCACACTTCCTCCCCTTTGGATCCTGCCTGTGCATCACTCCCAGAATGTTCTCAACAACTTCCCACTCTTTGGTAGGGTGGCAGCAGGCACAGGATGTGATGGAGAGTTCCCAAACACAGGAAAAGTTTTCTGCTGCCTATTTAAAGGCCACTTGGCATCACACTAGAGGCACAAATTATGTGGCTTTGATAGATTTGTGACTCTGACCCTCTTTCTTACCCTTTGCTAATGAATGAAAGTGAATAGGTCAAATTCATCTATGGTGTAACACCACTGAAACCAATGGAATTATACAAGGGATGGTTTTGATGTCCTTTGTCTAACTCAGACGTTACTATACCGACAGGAGAGTTTCTTCCATCGGTGTAGTTAATCCACCTCTCTGAGAGGCGGTAGCCATGTTGACGGGAGAAGCTCTCACATTGACATAGCTCTGTCTACACAAAGGTTAGGTCAGTATAATTACTTCGCTCAAGGATGTGGATTTTTCACACCCCTGAGCAACATAGTTATACCGATATAGGTCTGTAGTGTAGATCTGGCCTTGTTCTCAAGCAACAGCATAATGGCCTCACTGCACATTAAGCGGTGGGGACCGCTGTCTGGTTTGCTGGAAAACCTGTGCACCCCTTTAAGGGCTAGAGAGCCAGGGAGTGACTGCATGCTGTAGCAGCAGACCAGGTCAGACGGAAGCCCCCCGGGTATATAGTGAAATGACTATGGCATTACCTGCACTGTACATTTGTATTTGCCAGGTGCTCCCAGACATTTAAGAATACAGTTGTGGCCTAATTAGACCACATCCAGTCCTTCTTCCAACAGAGCCAGACAAAGCTATTTAGCTTGCAAATGTTAAAGAGGAATGTGTAAATCCAAACAAAAGGTTGTTTCCATTAAAATTTGCAATGAAAAATGGAAACATCAATATTAAGAATTTTTTCCTTTCAATAAAAGCTAAATTTTGAGCTTAAATTATCTGACAGCAACTCCAATTCAGCAAGATACTTAAATATATGCATAACTTTGTAGTCCTATTCCAGTCCCACTAACTACTCACACATTTAAAGTCAGGCATGTGTTTAAGTATTTTGCTTAATCAGGACTCAGTTATTATTTATAAATTAAGATAGGGCAGATTGCATGGTGCCAAAGCATGGGGCAGTGGGAAGCTGTGTCACTCCAAGCAGGAAGAAAACTGTGCCAGATCTTTTCCTACTGTAATTTGCTTCCCTATCCCCATGGGAGGGGGAGTAGCAGCCTTGCAACAGCACCATCAAGGGAGGAACGGGGTGATTTATTCCCCTTTTCTACACAGGGGTGTAGAACAGCTCATAACTGAGCCTTAAGGAAGCACTGAGACCAGACATCTTAGAGAGGAAAAAGAAATGGAAACTTAGAGAAGTCTTCACTAACATTTTACAAGTTCACATAGTTCAAGAGACATCCCTGAAGACAAGAAAGAGACCATCATAATGCCATTAGTTAAGAAAAAGCCTAGGGAAACTGAAAACATACATACAGAAAGCATAAAAAACTGCTTTAGGAGACCAAGTGGGGGAACACTTTAAACAAGCATACTAGTGGTTCAATTAGGGATCTCAAACATGCCAGAAGGAGAAATTCTCTAAGGGTATTACCACCAGGATAGACAAAGGGGAGGCAGGGGAGAACTTATATGGAAATATTCAGAAACACTTCCCAAAGTTCTATGCTGGAAGTTAAGTGCATAAAGAACAATTTAGAGCAGGAAATATGTTATTGCAGGGATATCCACAGGGATCAGTATATGTGGAATATGGCTTTTTACCATTTATACAGTAAAAGCGACGGCTTGGGCTGATTATTTAGCAAATAAGATTTGCGATGAAACTCACAGAAAAGTAATCCTAGATTAATACCACAGAGAATAAAGTCAGATCAATTACTCATTGATAAGGTAATCAATAAATCTTTGTTAAAAAGAGGATACTAGTCTAGAAAGGATGATTTGTTGTGCAGGGTAATGTACAAAGGAAACCAGCCCACAGGTGAATGGAAGGACCAGATAAACCTCTAGAGAACATGCTTTAAATTTCAATCCAAGAATTAAATTTGGAAGTAACAGAAGACTTTCCAAAGGAACCCAATGGCAGCAACTAATTGTAAATAATTTGGCAAATTCAACTGGCATATATTTTCTATAAATATCTCGAAAATATAAAACAATCACATTGAACTAGCCACATTATTGTTTAGCTGCAAGGAATAAAGCAATCAAGAAACTAGGGTGCATTACTAGAGGGAAATACAAATTTCACTATTAAGCTTTTTCAATGCTAGAATACAAAACACAAAAGTTGCAACATCTCCCTTGTTAACAACTGTATGCAAGCAGAAAGGGTAGTGGAGTGAAATACTATAGACCATAGGGATTAAATGTAGAAACAGCAATTATAAAACAAACAGAAACAAAAGCAATAATTTGAAGTGTTCTGGAGATGCTGATGGCCCAATTTAAGACTAATCAGTTATCAATCCAGACTATGTGATGGTTATTTACAGGGATATTATCAGAGAGGTATTAGATCAAAAGAATTACTTACTGTACACTAAGCACATGTACTATGCAGCTGAGATCTCTGAAAAGTGAAATCTCTATTGGGAGGGACTAGAGTGAAAGTACAAGATTCTGGAAGAAAATTAAGGAAGAGTGCATTCGTTTGTTTCCAGCAGAGAGGGCTCTGACAGAACTCTCGGGGACAGAGTCTCAGCTGGTGTAGCTCCATTCTCTCCAATACGTAATTGAATTAATTCTGTTTAAAAGTTGATATTTTTCAGAGCTGGAGATATTGTATGTTTAGGAATCACAAAGCAATAAAATGTTTAACTTTTTTTAAATAGAGAAAAGGGATTCCAAAGAACGAGAGATCTTAAGAGCAGTCTGACCACCTTAGATTCCTACACACATCCACACAGCTGATTCTCTGTTTCCACACTCAGTTAAAATCGGTACAGGCTACCACAAGTTGTCAGAGTGCATTACAACTTACTGTTTCCAGACCCTTCTAGCCAAGAGGATCACACCAAGTTGTATAGGCTATCTTGTGAAATAACTAATCCTTTAATTACCAAACTAAATGCTTTACAGTTTAATATTTATGTAGCAAGCAATATGAATGTGCTCTCTCTGACTTAGTAAAATTAATGCAGATCTTTTCAGCACACAATACCCTTTATTTTACATATCACAGTACAGTACAAAGACATAAAAAAAACTGTAACCTGTCTCTTAAAGTGTGCCATAAAATCAGTTAAATCTTTAAGAAAATATATTTGGACAATTTTATGGGCTTTAGTTTTGAGGTAAACAACACAAAGAAAATACAATATCTTCCTGGGTATGTGCTTCTAAATAAAATGTCAGCCAGGTTTCCAAACTAATAAGTACACCGCTACCTAGATATAACACGAATTCGGATATAACGCGGTAAAGCAGTGCTCTGGGGGGGCGGGGCTGCGCACTCCAGTGAATCAAAGCAAGTTCAATATAACGCGGTTTCACCTATAACGCGGTAAGATTTTTTGGCTCCCGAGGACAGCGTTATATCGAGGTAGAGGTGTACAATATTATTGAAAATAGACTAGACTATGCATGATCCTAAAGTGACAATCCAGCACAGAAAACATCTTATGCCTCAGCCCTGGTTGGTTTGGTTTGTCTTGTCTTGATGGCGGTATGGTTGCCAACTTTATACTTTCTGAAAACTGGACTCCCCACCCCCCGCATCCCAGCTCTTCTCCAGAAGGCTTGCCCCCATCCCCCCCCTTCCCTCCCCAAGGTGCTGCCCCGCTCTACCTCTTCCTCCAAGGCCCTTACCCTGCTCTGCCTCTTCCCCCAAGTACCTGCCCCCACTCACTCCTCCCCCCCACCCCCTTCCTCCTCGGTTGATCCTCTTCACCTCCCTGCCCGCCCCCAGCTGGGCTCCCTCTGCTCCAGGCAGGGCCGGCTCCAGGCATCAGCTTACCAAGCAGGTGCTTGGGGCGGCCATTTCGGAGAGGGGTGGCACGTCCAGCTGTTCGGCAGCAATTCAGCGGACGGTCCCTCACTCCTGCTCGGAGCGAAGGACCTCCCGCCGAATTGCCGCCGCAGATCGCGATCGTGGCTTTTTTTTGTTTGTTTGGCTGCTTGGGGCAGCCAAAACTCTGGAGCCGGCCCTGGCTCCAGGATCTGCAGCCTGACACAGAACATGCTGCCTGCCCATGAGATTCAGGTAGGAGCTGGTGTGGATTGATGACCCATTGCCTCCCCCACACCCCTAGTAACCTGACTTTTGGCGCTGGTCAGTACATTTGACCAAACACTGCCAGGTCCACTTTTTGACTAGACTTTCCAGTAGAAAACTGGACACCTGGCAACCCTAGTTGGCAATAAGAAAGGAACAGGAGACTAACATATTTTTCTCTAAAATTTTAGGGAATGCCTTAAGCCTCTTGGTGTATGTCCCAAAATGTATACAGACAAGGTGGGTAAGGTAATATCTCTTACTGGACCAACTTCTGCTGGTCAAAGAGACAAGCCTTTGAGCTACACAGAGCTAGTTACCCTGCACTGTCTTACTGTTCTCATGGTTTAGTGCTTCACAACCAGAAAAATAATGGCTTCCACAGCTTCTGAGGCCCACTCACTGTTATAATCTGTATAATAAGTATTAGTTTAGCCTTTAGTATGCAAAGTTAATCTCCTAATAACATTTCAAATCACCGAATACACTGTTTGGAAACAGCTATCATTCAGGAAACCTTTGCTGAAACCAGACATATAAGATATACAGCATTCTGTAATTAGTGTGCACCTTTTAGACTTGGCTAATTACCTCTTTTATCAATTAAAATGTTTTTCCCATTAGATAATATAGTCAAGAGAGAAAAGTGTAAGCTCTGTACTTCTAAAGCAGCTTAAAATTCAGCAAGATAATGTCACTGATTTGGTTAATTCCAGGTGAATATCAGGTTATTCAACCTAGGTGAATTTAATGATTCTGGACAGGTCGTGAAATGAATGTCCCTGTAAATCATCTATAATTACAAACATAAAAATTAAAAATCAGTCTGAAGAGAAAGATAACATAATATTAATGGCGGAGAGCAGTAATCTATAGATAGATGTGCTACTGTTTTAATCAAGGCCATGCTAATGACAAGCCTCTAAACCTCCTGGGGATTGTACTGGAACTAAGAGGCCAGGGCCTCGAATCTGCTATAGTTTTTAATGACTATACTTGATTAAACCAACAGAGGTTTCCAGTATACTTCCCATAGTAGCATGGAATTTTTTCTTAAGATTTTTTTTCTTCTCTCAGAGAGTCTGATATATTTCAGCCTACAGTTTGGTTTTCAGATGGCCCATTCCCACTTTCATCCTTTCAACTCGTTTTCTGCTAGACCTATTCTGAGAAGATTTGCTTGTGTATGTATCCAGGGCCAAAGCCAAAGTTCTGATCATTGCAGATCAAGAATTTCAGATTGTAAAACCTTTGAGTTGGGCCCATCATCTTCCATGATATGTGCGTGCAGAGCTTAGCACAATGGGGCCCTGTGACAGTCCACGCCCCTAAGGTTGCGAGCGGCGTGGACTATCCGCCACTGTCCGTAAAATAGCCCTTCAGTCCAGGGCAGTGTGGCCTAGCGGCCAGAGTCCATAACATCCCCTTTACCCCAAGGAGATGCAGCCTGACAGCCGGAGTCTACAACACAGCCCTTGGCTACAAGGCAGTGGGGCCTACCGGCCAGAGTCCAGGAAGCAACCCTCGGGTGGAGGGTAGCGTGGCCTAGCGGCAAGAATCTTTACCATTGGGGTGCAACAGCCCCAGTAGGGGCCCTAACAGTAGCGTAGTGGTTTGCCACCAACTCAGCGGGGGGTTCCGACCAAAACACGCTGAGTTTCCGGGGGGGGGGGGGGGGCGGAAGGTACCACTCTGTCACCCTCCCGGGGTCCCTTCCTACCAGGCTCTCCGTTGGGGTCTCCCCAGAGTCGTCGGGTCCTTGGTACTCGTCGGATTCGGTCGTCTCCTGGGTCTCCCCCAATCACCCGGGCGCAGGCAGGCCGTGGACGGCGTCTCTTCCTGGTGCAGTCAGTGGATGTGGCTGGTCCGCTGCAGGAGTTCCCCCGACAGGTCCTTCTCCTACGGGCTCCAGCCCTGAATGAGCTGGCCTCCCTCCCTTTATACTCCTGTAGCACTTGGAGCATGCCCAGTCTGCCAGGGGAGGCGGGATTTCCGTTGCCAGTCCCTGGGGCTTAACTCCTTCCGGGTTAAGGTGGGCTAGTCTGGCCCCACCACACACCCTGCCCCTTAAGAAGGACCGTCCCCGAGGCCAGTCCGTCTCCCCATCCTCCTTTCCCTGTCTAGAATGCGCCTTACCCGGACGATGAAAAACGTGGAAGTCGTATGGTTGGAGCGACAGGTACCATCACATGATTCGGGGGTTTGCGTCCCTCATGCTGTGTATCCATCTGAGGGGGGCATGGTCAGTGATCAATTTGAAGGTATTCCCCAGGACTCAGCGCAGCACAGGACATCAATGGTGCATTTCGCAGCGAGGGCCTCTTTCTCTATTGTTGTGTAGTGTTGTTCTCGAGGGAGTAGTTTCCGGCTTAGATACAGTACGGGGTGTTCCTCCCACTCCCATTCCTGGGAGAGGACTGCTCCTAAGCCTACCTCTGACACATCCGTTTGGAGTATGAACTCCTTTGAAAAATCGGGGTGTTGCAGGACCAGTTCCTGCATGAGTCGATCTTTCAGCGTCCTGAAGGCCTTGTCACACAGGTTGGACCATTGTACCTGTTGTGGCTGGGAGTTTTTTGTCAGGTCCGATAGATGTGCAGCTATGGACGCGAAGTTGGGTACAAAGCGGCAATAGTACCAGGCTAGTCCCAAGAACTGGCGTACCTGTTTCTTCGTCGTGGGCGTAGGTGTATCCATAAGGGCTTGTACCTTGTTGATTTGGGGGCGCAACTTCCCTCCCCCTACGACATACTCGAGGTAGGTCACCTCTTCCTGGCCGAGATGGCATTTCGCCGGATTGGCCGTGAGCCCAGCTGCTCAGAGGGCCTGGAGGACTCCCCTGAGGTATCGAAGGTGGTCCTTCCAGCTGCGACTGTAGATCACAATGTCATCTATATACGCCGTGGCGTACTGATCGTGAGGCAGCAAAAGCTTATTCATCAGCCGCTGAAACGTTGCTGCCGTGTAACCCGAATCGCATGGTTACAAAGTGGAAGAGGCCGAAGGGTGTTGGGAAGGCCGTTTTTTCTCGGGAATTGGGTGTAAGGGGGATTTGCCAGTATCCTTTGGTTAAATCTAGGGTCAACAAATACCTCACTCCCCCGAGTCATTCTAGGAGTTCTTCCACCCGGGGCATTGGGTACGCGTCGATCCTAGAGATGGCATTAACCTTCCGGAAATAGATACAGAATCAAGTGGTCCCGTCGGGTTTCGGGACCAGAACAATGGGGCTGCACCATTCACTATTCGACTCCTCGACTACTCCCATCTCAAGCATTGTGTCCAACTCCTGTCGCACTGTGGCCCACATCTTCTGGGGTATGGGTCGATGGTTATCCCTCACCTTCTGGCCTGGCGTCACCGCGACATGATGGCTCGTCAGGTTGGTTTGTCCTGGGTGGGTTGATAGAACATCGGGGAAGTCCTTTACAAGCTGCGATATTTGCTCTCGCTGTGCCGGGAGTGTCGCTGGCTTGTGGTCTAGGGGTTCCCCTGCTAGGGGTCCCAGTTCTGGGTCTGGGGGGCGAGAAGGTGATGAACAAGGATTTCCTAACCTTCAAGTCCTTTAAGAGATTCACGTGGTAAGTCCGGGTGTCCCTCCGTCATCCAGGTAACCGGACTTCATAATCTATGGGCCCGACCCGTCCGATCACCTCGTATGGTCCCTGCCACTTGGCCAGGAGCTTTGATTCAGCCAACGGTAACAAGAGTAACACCCGGTCCCCGGGGTTAAAACTACGTGCCTTAGCCCCTCTATTATATAACCGAACGTGTGTCTCTTGGGCCTGCCGCAGATTCTCCCAGGCAAAACCCCCCAAGGTTTGGAGCCGTTCTCGCAGATGTAGCACATACTGGGTGGTCCCGAGTACTCGAGTCTCCTGAGTCTCCCAGTCTTCCCTTAAGAGGTCCAGGATCCCCCGTGGCTGCCTGCCATACAGAAGTTCGAAGGGTGAGAACCCGGTCAACGCTTGGGGTACTTCCCTTATGGCAAATAGCAGGGCTGGCAATAGTGTATCCCAATGGCTGGGGTCTTCCTCTACGAACTTCCGCAGCATGGACTTCAGGGTGCCATTAAAACGCTCCACCAGCCCGTCTGTCTGTGGATGGTAAACTGATGTTCGGAGTGTCCGTATATTCAGGAGGCAGCACAATTCTGCTATCAATTTCAAGGATACGTTAGTACCCTGGTACGTCAGGATCTCCGCGGGTATCCCGACCCTAGCGAAGACCTTCACGAGTTCGGCGGCAATCACCGGTGCCGTGGCCGCTCGGAGGGGAACAGCCTCAGGGTACCGGGTTGCATAGTTCACGATTACTAAAATAAAGCGATTCCCTGTCTTGCTTCTTTCTAAGGGTCCAACTAAATCCATTCCGATACGTTCAAAGGGTACGCCGACCACCGGCATGGGTATTAACGGGGCTCAGAGTACACCTTTTGGTCCCGCCCATTGGCATTCTGGGCAAGATGCACAATATTCTCGGACTTCTTGGTGAATGCCGGGCCAAAAAAAATGGTGGGCCACCCTCTGAAGCGTCTTTTCCCGCCCCAGGTGTTCAGCCCACAGGTTGGCATGTGCCAAGTGAAGTAGGCCTTGTCGCAGCCTCTGGGAAACCAATAGCTGTCGGAGCGGCTCAGGCGTATGTAGCTCCTGCACCACCCGATATAGGCGGTCCCGCTGGATCTCGAACCGTGGCCCCTGCGGAGGTCTTGGAGGTACATCCGCTCCCGTTCCAGGGACAGTGGCCTGCTCCCAGGCCCGACTCAGTGTTGGGTCCTCTCTCTGCTCCCTCACAAAGTCAATATCTCGTTCCAGCTCTATCTGAGTTTCTTCCAGGGATTGATGTTAGGCTTTGGCGGGCGTCTGCCCCGCCGTTGACGTCCCCTCCCCGGGGTCTGCCTCCGGCATGTGTCCAAGGAGTTCCTTCCCTGGAGACGTAGCTCCTTCGATTTGTGGAGCTGATGGTTGATACTGTTGGAGGACCTCCCTAAACTCTGGCCAATCCCATCCCAGCACTACGCAGTAGGCCAATCTGGGGGCTACGCCCACATGGAGGACTTCCTCCCGCTGCCCTATCCTAATCCTCGCCCAGGCAGTGGGGTAAGGGCGGATGTCCCCATGTACACACTGTAAGTGTATCTTATCCCCCGCAAGTCTAAGGTTCGGGACCAGCCCCTCCCGCACAAGGGTCTGACTACATCCTGAGTCTACGAGAGCCCTTGTGTGGATCCCCTCGACCCGCACGAGAACCACCAATTTCCCCGGGCCCCTTTTCTGGGCTCTATGTCCGGCAACCCACACTTGCCCATAGTTGCAATCCATAAAAGGACATTCCCATTGAAAATGTCCCTCTTGTCCACACTCCCAGCAGCGACTCCGGCCCTCCGAGGGTCCGTTGCCTTCCCTTGTTGGGCTCCGTCCCCCTCGGGGGTGCCGTTCCCTTTGACTCGGCTTCCGAGGGACTTCCCGCCTGGGTCCGGGACTGTGAAGGTTAGTGGGTGCGGGACGGTTATTGGAAGCAGGTTCCCCGCTTCCTGAGGGCTTTCCCTATCTGGTCCTTCTCTCCGGTTCAGGTTTCCGGACCTACGGGGGTGAGTCTGGGCTTCCTCAGCCGATAAGTAATCCGCCATCAGGCCCACGCCCGTGGACAGGGTAGCTAGTCGGTGACGCTGCACCCATGCTTTCCTGCCAGCTGGGAGGATCTGGGTGAACTGTTCGAGTGCCACCCTTTCCGCTACCTGCGGCCCGGTCAAGCCCTCGGGCTCCAACCATCTCCAACAGAGATCCCGTACCCGTTGGGCCACGGCCCGAGGGCAAGCCCCAGGAGGGTACTGTTCTTTACAGAGGTGCTGGTGGTAAGTCTCGGGGCTAATGCTGGTCTGGTCTAAAATGGCCGCTTTCACCCCAGGGTAGTCCAGGGCCTCTCGGGGATCCAGGTTACGGTAGGCCATCTGCGCCGGTCCCATCAAATAGGGGGCCAACATCGTGGCCCAGTGTTCTGGGGGCCACCGAGCAGCGGTGGCGACCCGCTCGAATGTAACCAGGAATGCCTCAGGTTCGTTGCCTGGTCCCATCTTTGTGAGGTGAACCATCAGTCCCCCCAGGTACTCCACAGGCCCCGCGCCAGTGGTGGTGGGGCGGGAACTCCCGGTGGTCGCATTACAGTGGCCACTTGTTGGACCAGGAGCTCTTGTTGTAATTGATGTCGGGCGGCCAACTCCCGAAGGAGTTGCTGCTGTTGTTCCTGGTGCTGGGTCATCTATAACTGCTGCTGGGTGGCCATCTGTTGCAGCAGGTGTGCCTGCTGTGTCGCTGTTGGGCTGCCTGTTCTTGCTGGTTCTCCAGCAACCACTTTAAAAGTTTCTCGGTATCCATCTTAGATGGCAGGAGGGTTCCGTCGTCTAGACTCCGTGTATTAGACCTCTTAGCAGGTCCTGGGCATTCCCCACTTTTGGTACCAAGTGTGATGGTCCACGCCCCTAAGGTTGTTAGTGACGTGGACTATCCGCCACTCCGTAAAATAGCCCTTTAGTCCAGGGCAGTGTGGCCTAGTGGCCAGAGTCCATGACGTCCCCTTTACCCCAAGGAGACGCGGCCTGACAGCCGGAGTCTACAACACGGCCCTTGGCTACCGGGCAGTAGGGCCTATTGGCCAGAGTCCAGGAAGCAACCCTTGGGTGGAGGGTAGCGTGGCCTAGCAGCCAGAGTCTTTACCATTGGGGTGCGACAGCCCAGTAGGGGCCCTAACAGTAGTGTAGTGGTTTGCCACCAACTCAGCGGGGGGTTCAGACCGAAACACACTGAGTTTCCCCGAGGGGGGCGGAAGGTACCACTTTGTTACCCTCCCGGGGTCCCTTCCTACCAGGCTCTCCATTGGGATCTCCCCGGAGTCGTCGGGTCCTTGGTACTCGTCGGATTCGGTCATCTCCCCCAATAGCCGTGGCGCAGGCAGGCCGTGGACGGCGTGTCTTCCCGGTGCAGTCAGTGGCTGTGGCTGGTCTGCTGCAGGAGCTCCCCCGGCAGGTCCTTCTCCTACGGGCTCCAGCCCCAAATGAGCTGGCCTCCCTCCCTTTATACTCCTGTAGCACTTGGAGCATGCCCAGTCTGCCCAGGTAGGCGGGACTTCTGCTGCCAGTCCCTGGGGCTTAACTCCTTCCATGTTAAGGCAGGGTAGTCTGGCCCCGCCACAGGCCCTAACCTCTGAATGGGGCCTCTAGTCACAACTATAATAGCAATCAATGATAAACAATAACAATGCACTTTTCAAAATGGTTAAAAACATTAATAAAGAATATAGACAAAATCCTGCCCTTTCCTCATTGACTGTAAAACTAGAATGGTTCCACCAGGCAAGTTGGTGTTTATAATTTTGTGCTGGGGATTTCCCCCTCAAAACAATTAGGCACACGCCTCCTCAGGACCTCCCGGCAGCACTACAGGGGCAGTGGGACCAGCATGGGACAGGGACAGAGCATATGTTGCCTGTGCTTCCTCCCATCCTTCCCCCTCATCCTCTGCAATGGGAATATTAGGCCAACAGTAGCAACTGAATCCTCAGGTCTTCCTAAGCAGCAACAGTTTCACATACAAGTATGTGAGGAAAGATTTCTCCCCACCTTCTTAGGGCCCCCTATGGAGCTACTCTGAATTCAGCCCACCCATTCACGCAGGGCTAACGATATATGCCCAGAATTAAATAAAATAAATAAATAAATGTATTTTGCCAGGGCCTGTGGTTCAAGATTGTTTTTCCTTTGCTTAGCTTTTCCCCAAGGACTCCACAGACAGCAAAAGCAGGACTGGAAAATTACTCTGTGCTCTTGTTTTAGGTATCTGACATCAACTTTTGAAAGGAGAACAGAGTCCTACACACAGGATTTGTCAGGTGAGTACAGGGCGAACTGATTTTCAATTTATTTTTTAATTTAATTGCATTTGTAATTTTTAAAAAGATATTGCATATTTGTGGATTTTAAACAGGTTTCTATTTTTCCCTTTGTTTTAAACAAAAGCTTTCAGGCATATCAGAGATGGGCCAAACCAGAACCATACAATCTAAAGCTCTTGGAATTTTGGAATCAGAGATGGTTCAGATTTGAATCTCAGGATCCAAACCTACCCATCTAGTTTTGGTCGCTGTTTGAAACCAAGATTAGAAAAGGCTTATTTTTCAATTCTATTTTGGCTGAGAGTGAAATCTTGCAACAAAAGCTGCTTTCATCATATTTAGTCTCAAGATGACAGAAATATTGCATATTGTATTCCGATATAACGCTGTCCTCGGCAGCCAAAAAATCTTACACGTTATAGGTGAAACTGCGTTATATCGAACTTGCTTTGATCCGCCGGAGTGCGCAGCCACGCCCCCCTGGAGCACTGTTTTGCCGCGTTATATCCGAATTCGTGTTATATCGGGTCGCATTATATTGGGGTAGAGGTGTAGTTAGACTTTTACATGCCATCTTTTGTTCCTGTAATTATTTGTGACCACAGAATTCGGTGCACAGTTGACTGGGCAGTGGGGCAAGTAGAATTCATTTCTTACTGGTACACTGCACTCATGGGAGGGACACAAAGGGGGGGGGGCACATGACCTCCCCACATGAGTTCTCCGTGCCCCGCCCGGGGCCCCTGCACTCTCCCCGTTCCCTCCCCATGATCCATCCCACATTACCTGGGCTCTGTCCTCCTCCTACGGTGCCGGAGACTTCTGAACTGCAGGGCTCTTTGGAACCACAGTGGTGAAAGGAGCACAACGTGGGGCTGCTGGGTGGCCCCACACTGGCAGCTCCTCCAGCATGGCTGTACTGCCCCCAGCCCTTCTACATAGCTGTGTCTCCTGAGTCCTGTCTGGGGTCTCTACAGCAGCCCTGCTTTCAGCCTTGTCCTCCGGCGGGGCTGTGTACATACCCCAGACAGGAGACACAACTGCGTGGAAGGGCTGGGAGTGGTACAGCCGCGCCAGAGGAGCTGCTGGTGTGGGGCTGCCAGGCAGCCCCACATTCTGCTCCTCCTGTGTCTTTCCGGTACAGAGCACCGGCTATAAATATCTTATTGGTACAGCGGACTGGACCACTGTACTTGCACCACTGACTGCAGGCTCAACATTGGAAGAATAATTTTTAAAATTTGGCTGCTAGGCCAAAATTTTCAGAAGTGGACACTGGCTTTGGTTGCCTTAGATTCCAAATAACCAACTTGGAGCAACTTTGGATTGATTTTCAGAAATGCTGAGCATCTGCAGCTCCCATTGACTTCAACCAGAAATGTGGGTAGTCAGCACTTCTAAAAGTCAGGCCCAAGATGCTCACGTTGGGCACCCAAAAATTAGTGGCACTTTTAAAAAATATGGACTTACTGCCCACAGTGATAAGCTGGGACCCATTCATGGGGAAAAAGCTGACTTCTTGGTCTAGTAAAATTAAAAAAACAAAACCAAAAACCAACAACTTCTTCCCACCCATCATAAGACAGAGGTATTGGAATATTTATATTGCATCATATTAATAGCATATCAGTCTTTGCTTTTCCCCCATACAATACGAACGTGTAGTCACGTTAGCACATTTCATTGTATGTTAGTAAAAATGAATGTTAATATGACCTGATACTAATTTGCCATGACAGAAAATTCCTAATACGATAAAACTTTCATATCATATTAGGAGGAAAAAGTCTGTTCCTGCCTGTTCCAGGTCACTTTCAATGTTGCCTTTGAGCATAAAGTAATGGGAAGCATTTGTCTGGCTGTGTAAAGGGTCCCTAATATAGTTCAATAGCAAAATGAAAATGATATTCAAGTGTACCATATCTTTTTCTATGTGCAATTTAGTCCAATATAAGAACACTCACAAATGCAATATATCAATTAGACTTCATTTAAAGGAGGCTTCAACTCATATTAAAAACAAAGGACCCAGTCCAGCAGCAAATATCTGTGGCCATTTGGGTAGTGCAAGTGGCAGAAGGCAGAGGAGGAGTACATGTGTGTGTGGAGGCCATTTCCTCCCCTTTACTGCCCTTTTATTTAGGTCTTTGCTTTGTTTTGTTTCTTTTTAATAAAAGCAAGCTGGAGGATAAATCTTTGGGCCAAAATGGCTATCTTCCTCATCTCTAAAAGAGAATGGTCAGTCAGGGAGAGTATGTTCAAGCAGTGGTTCCTTTTAAAGCTTTTCTTAGTTCACAAGCTGCCATTTTATTTACTCTCCAGTGTCTGAAATTGGCCTGGTCAGAATGGGGAAACAATGGAATGTCTAGAAAGGGACAACATCCACCTCAGAATACAAAGTAGCCATCTTCAAGTTATGAAACCTAGGAAACTCAGGAAGCTTTCATGGGCCAAGAACCAAGGAGGCTTATGTTGGCTGGCTTGAGTGCTATGGGTCAGATTCTCAGCTGCTGTAAGTCAATATTGTTCCATTGGCTACCCTTAAGTCAATGGAGCTACATTTGGCACATATGTACTTGTTTAGAATTGGGTTTGATGGGTGATTCTCCAATTCTTTAAGGCTAAAGTAGTAGGGTTCATATAACCATCATACAAATAATAGAGAGTGTTTCCATATCCTTCTTGGGTATTTCCTGCTAGGCACAATTTGTTTCTTTTGCAAACGGAACCCTGTGATAGAAACATATTAAAAGGTGTTCACATGCATTACTATGCATTCTAAAGGGTGGCGATGCAAAGGCTTTCTTCAAACTGCAGAAAAGAAGTAGCAGCCAGACAGACTTACTTCCTTTGTTCCTTATAATCCAAACAAACACTTGTCAGCTAGTGTAAAATCAGCAGAGCTCAATTTAAATCAATGGAGCTACATCGATTTACACCAGCTGATGAGCGCTCTTTCTCTGATGTATTTTATATCATCCCTGGAATGCATCAGCAGTTATGTCTTCAGATAATCTGAAGAGCTGCAGATAATGAGTTTCACTAGGTAGTTTGCATAATTCACAGAAATGTTGTAGTTACCTTTATGCAAGAAAATGTTTTAAATGACATACTACCCACATTCTATAATTGTATAAAGTGAAACAGGTTAGATGTTTCTAGTCAAATGTTTTTCTTTGTTGTTTCTTACAGAGAGTGTGAAAGGAACAGAGAACCAAATGTATCCCTTGTGTAACTCCACCAAAGACAATCAATTTACACTAGCGGTGCATACAACTTGGAGAATGCACCAAGAGTAAAACATATAACATTTATTTACAATGCAGTTTTTAACTTTGGGTAACGGGTTTGGTTAATAAATCCATTACACATTGAATACATGTTTTAAAAAACCCATCAAGTAAGTCTGCCTCATTGGTGTTCCATAAAAGGGGGGGAAATGACTGGGTTTTAAAAAAAAGTGCAATTTTAACTGTATTATTGCTTGTGAAATATTACAAGTGCAAAATATAATTACGGTAATGCTATTTTGATATCACATCAGCAAATTACACTGAGTCCCTACTGTGACACTTATATCAGGATAAGAATTATCCTGTTGTGAGTGTCAATCCTAGGGGAAAATGAGGCAGTACAAATGGCTGTGATGCTTCAGCAATTAGCTACCTCAAGAGTGCAAACACTCTTATTTAAAAGATACTTATGGAATGTTCAACCTGTAAACATCTAGAACATTTACCTCCTGTTTGTTTTTTTAAGCAATTAGGCTTCCAGAAGATCAGCCTATGTAACAAGAATTTCTTCCTTATTTTGCCACCCATTTTCCTTTTTAATCATGAGAAAATCCCTTTCTGCTATTAAAAGGCACACCATGAAATCTCGACCGTTATAATAACTGCATCTTTTCATTAGTACTAATACCTTAATGCCATAGGACAACCATGTAATGTGCTGAAGGATTATATAACTTCACATCGAGCAAACAAAATTACAAGTTTCAATCACCTTTGGGAGCAAGTGATTTTTCTCTTTGAAAGTTCTTAACGATTAGGAATTATGGGGGTTGGGGACAGAAATATGTAGCATTACAACTCTTTGCAATGGATTCTGTGTTTGCTCTGGATTCAGACACAGTCTAGCCTGAAAGAGATCCAAGTCCCAGACAGTTGAATGAGGTTTGAGGCCAGCAAAGGCTACAATACTGTATGAAGACAAAGACACAGGTTGGAGAATACCATTATCCCTGTTGCCTGCACCGTTCAAGCACTGCTCAGTCCTTAACTTACCCACTGTGTCAACATTACAATTCCAAGGGTTCTCTGACCACAATACCAAGCTTATAAAACTGTAACAGATTTTTCTTTGACACTATTATAGTTCTGAAACAGAAGGGCATAGTATTCTTCCATTGGCATTATATTTGCTCTGTGGCTGTTTGGATAAAATGGGTCAAATTCATCCTATAGTGCAACTCTGACTTCCTTGAGCTCAATGGAGCTATTCCAGTCTACACCAGCTGAGAACCTGAACCAGAGATTAAAAATAGAACTGAGAATGGACTTTTAATAGTAGTATTCTGTGAAACAGCATTATACCTGAGAGTCAAGTAATTTTAAGTAGAGCAAGAAACAGGTAGGGGTGTGGTTGATGTCCACTGTAATAGTAGGCCTTATTATAAAGTTACTTGAAAACTGTTTGAAAACCAAAACTATATTCATAAGAATAAAAAGCTATGAGAAAACATGCCTGGAACACAAAGACTGTATTTCTTCCTGGTAGTTTTTAATTATCTTAATATAATTGTGCTAGTGAAATAGAAGAGACAAAACAGAATGAAATCTAAATTATAAAAAGAAAATAGATTTCTGATTAATCTTATATGTGCCTTTTATGACTCCCAGGTTGCTGACAATGACTAAGTCACATCGGACAAGTTATAATCAAGAAATATATGTTGCAATCGTCTCCTGCCTAGCTTCTGAGATGATGGCCCTCTCTATATCTTCTGCATTAGTCAGAGGAAAGAATCTGTTTTGGAGCATTGACCAGCTCTGGAAGTCAATTAACTAAACCTGCTCTCCACAAGAAACAAATACCACTGCTGAAACTAAAAAAGAAATAGGATTAGGATATCGGTATAAAATTAGGGTCATCTGGATTTTGGCTGGCGGAGATTTTTCTATTGGCCACATTTTTATTGCTTAATAAATAAAGGCTTACTGCCACCTCAGAGAAAATGCTCCTGACCAGATTATCTCCAGTCCTCCTCATATTGCTTGATGCTTCTCTTTCTGCTATGCTGCGTATCCTCAAATTGCACCTTCCTCTGTGCTATTCTGATGTAGGAATCTCTCTTTTTTAGATGAGAAAGGCATCAAAAGAAGGGAAAAAATCCACATGGATCATGGGGCAATAGTAGCCAACTTAATCATACTCCAATACTGGAAGCTGAAGTATGCCAACAGAAAGAAATTGGCCAAATCCTTAACAGAAGCAATCTCATATCAGAAAAGTATATGCAGTTACAAAACAGGAAGGACAAATATGAGAGCATTTGGTTTTTTTTTTTTTTTTTTTTTTGCGGGGAGGACATTATTTATTAATTCTGTTTTTCATATGTAGTGTTTCCCTTCTTTCTTTCTTTCTTTCTTTCCCCAATTTATCTCTTCTTGCCGCCCTTCCATGAAACTCATATAGTTAGTGCATATGAAACAAATATTTTAATCTTATTATGTTTTTTTCTATATATATTTTTGTCACTGTCTCAGATTCTTTAAACTGGCAGCCTCTCCATGATATGTTCCCTTTCAGTGAAAAATATTAAAATAAAATAGGATTATTTCTTTTGTGAGCCATGTCATATATGGAACTGGAAATACTATGCAGACTTTCCATAGTCAGTTGTAATGAACCTCCTTCATGGTGAGGACACTGAAAGCTGATTTTAGGGATATCAGAAATTGAGATTGTTTTAATAAGGCTCATACTTCTCTTCTGATGAAAATGACTATTTGAAAATGAGGGCATTATGTACTGCTTCCAAAGCTAGTCATTATCACTTGCAGTATTAATGAAGACTTTATACTAATAGAAAGCTAAGAATTTAGTATGAATCTCTAATGTATACTAGATAAATTATATACAGCAGTCTCCCGTAAAACTTTCCAATTGTCTTAGTTAACTAAATAATGTAATGTTTGAATTTGCTGTATCCCTACTAAATATGAAGATGTAAAAGGAATATTGTGAAATACTGAGGTAATCTTATCTAATTACCTAAGGAAAAATTAGAAGGTTTTTAGGGTAAACACTCAATGATACAAAACTGTGAAAAAAATACTTACAAGAGAGGAATGATTTCTGTACCTATCTGAATAATCAGAGATGTACATGTACATGGACTAAGGCTATTTAAGATAGAAAAATTACAATGATAGAAATGGAATAATGTTTTGGCATCATATGTTCCCTGCAAATTTATGCTGGGATAGTGCTTCCTGTTACACCATATCTGCTCCTTATCTGGAAATACTAGAGCAGGAAAATACTCCCAAAGCAACTCTAGTGGATAAGGAGGAAGAAACAATAAAATATATAACCCTTCTTGATCTTTGTTACTGATAAAGGCTGGTGAGAAATGTAATGAATGACTCAGACAATTGCATCATTACCTCCAGAAACCGTATAAGGGAATTGTACAGAGAAAAATGGCACACTTGTTATTGTTAAGATTCATGATGCATAATATGGAACTAGCACAAACATTTCTGCAGCATAACAATAGGATATTGCCTTGTTTTACTCTGTAACTGATCAGAACACATCTAGGTCTAAGCTGCCCTTCATCTACAAAGAATGGGACACATCATTCTCCATCCATGCATTAGTGATCTGTTAATCCTAAAAGGCTCACTATTGCTCCTCTACTCCATGGAGGCACACT
This sequence comes from Trachemys scripta elegans, assembly GCF_013100865.1. Classification (NCBI taxonomy): domain Eukaryota; kingdom Metazoa; phylum Chordata; order Testudines; family Emydidae; genus Trachemys; species Trachemys scripta. Next base: position 90,842,984 of record NC_048301.1, read on the forward strand.
GTACATGATAGCTTCCTCCTTTAATCTATACTTCAGGCTATTACTGTCAATCTAATGTTAAGACTATGCCAGTCTAATCCCCACCAACGACAATGAGTATAATTAATGATGTTATGTGCTGTGTCTCTGAGTGTGAATATGAGTGTGGGGACAAAATAGCCGTGCAACAGACTAGTGTGTGTGTTAGTATTAATAATACTTAGTTCCTATATAGTGTTTTTCAAACACTCTCTACTACTTGCAACATTCCTGTGCTGTAGGTAATTTAGTATTATCCAATTTTACACACAGAGAAACTAACAGAGAGTTTAAGTCATTTACCCAAGGCCACACAGTGAGTTAGAGTCAGAGCTATCAGGAAAGCCTAAGAAACTTTCAAGATTTCAAAAATTGTCCTGTTCCACATTGAAAGGTCTTGGCTTCCTCCCAAAGTTTTTAATTAGAAAACAAAAGAGACCAGAATGCCTAAAGTCTTGTGGGTTAGGGCACTTGCATAGAATGTAGGAGACCCAGGTTCAAATCCCTGCTCTACCATTCTCCCACATCCCAGGTGAATGCCCTAAGCACCATAGCTATTTTGGGGTGGGTCTCTGTCAATCATCCCTGTTGGAGCTGTTCCACTTTGTATAAATAATTAAATATTCATTAGAGTAGGGACGTGAACCAGGGTCTCCCATATCCTAGGTGAGTGTCCTAAACATTGGGCTATAGGATGGGAAAAGAAGAGACTCTCTGACCAGAAATACCATCCTGGATATGAGAACCCTTTCCCAACAAAAATTTAGTCAAACTGGTTTGTTCCCATGAAAAGTTCTGGTTTCGATGAATCAGCATTTCCTGACAATAAATAAATAAAATAAAATATTTTTTTTTATTTATTAAAAACTATTTGGTTGAAAAGTTCCCGACCAATTCTATTAGTAACTTCAAAATGCCCCAGTCAGGATCAAGTGCCCTGTTGTACATACAACATACAAAAATGGAGAAAGGGAAATAACATTAGCAAACTGATCAGTGATGATATGCACATATCTGGTTAGTTCCAGTCTGGTTTTGATAGAATACATGACATACAGAATTCCCATTTTTGTTATGAGACCCCATACTTACCTGCCACTGCCTCTATTTTTATTTATGTTATTAATTCAAACTCAATATAGCAAGTTTGCTATTTTAAACTTTTTCTTTTTTAATTTCATATATTAATCGTTGTGCAATTTTAAATGTTAACCTACCCTTGTGCATAGAAGTATGTACACACACAAGAAAATCACCCCACACCACTGTATTTCAAATTGCCTGTCACAGTGAAATCTTGCCTCCCTGCCTGATCCTCACATTCTCTCTCTGCTTTAAAAAAAAATTGAACTTTGACATTTTTATCATAAAGAATATTAACGTATTCAAATCAATTTGATTAGTTCTCTGAAGTGCAATATTCGTGGTTTTTAAATTCTTGTGGTACTGATATTCTATGCATTCTTCCACATGTGTGAGACCATTATTGGTCATTCGGATCATTGTGATACTTCCCTTTTGGACTTCCATGTGTTGTCAGTGTAAGTTAAGGAGATAGCTGGAATACAATCATAGTGTCAGATAGGTAAGTATCAGAATTTTCTCCTGTGGGCTTTCACAATAAATATAAAACAACATTTATCTACTCGTAATTGAGCTAGGATTGTAATATGGATGCCCTGAGTGATGGAGAATATTATATATTATTTATGATAGGAGCCCCAGTCACAGACCAGGATCCCCATTGTGCTAGGCGTTGTACAAACACAGAACAAAGAGTAGTGATCCGTCATCCTTGAGGAAACAGTAAAATTGCATCTCCTCTTCTTTTCCTCCTCTAGGGTAAAACATATTCCAGAAATACCCCTCCCATATTTTAGAACACCAAATACCAAGTTTAACTGTAGTAAGATACACAATACAATTTAGTTGTATATCTGTCTTTCAAACACAATATCAAAAAATGCTCCAGAGTGAGGGTATGTCAGCACTTAGCTGTAGCACTTCAGTGCAGACACTCACTACAGAGATAGGAAGGGTTCTCCCATTGCCGTAGTTAATCCACCTCCCTGAGCACTCCCATCCACCTCCCATCAACCTAGCACTGCTTACACCAGGGGTTAGATCGGCATAGCTAAATCTCTAGGGTGTGTGAATTTTTCACACCCCTGAGAGCTGTAGCTATGCCAATGTAAGTTTTCAGTGTAGGCCAGTCCTAAGAGCCAATCATAAACAAGAGAAAAGGAAGCTTTTAAGATGTCAATTAAAAAATGAGAGAACGGCAGTGGATCTTGTTGCAGGAGCAGGGGGCAATACGGAAAGGGAAGAATTCCAGAGACATGGGGCAACAGAAAGGAAAGAGTAGCCTCTTCCCACTCAGAGGAGTGAAGTGAGCAGATAGGAATTAGGTAGAGGTGCTGGTGGGATAGAACTTTGAAAACCACGATGGCTGTTTTGAATGAGATTTGGAAATGTACAGATTGATGTGAAGCCATTATATCAAGTGGGAGGAGAATGTGACCACAACATATTGCACTTGGGAAGTTCAAGGTTGAAGTTCAGGAAGACCAGAGGAAGTGGGGATCCATCACCAAAATGTAGCCATCTGTGGGGAGGAAATGTGACAGCTATTTAACAGCACATAGCAACACAAAACAATAGTTTAGGATAGGAAATAATGGAGAATACTGTATTCATTTTGAACTGCTTGGGAATTTAAGAAGGCCAATTTAAGCTTGATGTTTTCAAATAAGCATCAAATTCTAAGTAACAGTGGAACAGGCTCACGAGTGTCTTTGAAGTGAGAATCTTCTTTCTTTGTTACGGTAAAACAGAAATTTCTCCTACCTATAAAACAAGGTTCTGTAAATTCCTCTGAACCAATCAGCAATGTATGAGTTACCCTAGACTACAATTCCTGTGAATTCTGGCATTATCTGCTTTCACATTGATACAGTTAGCCAAATTTGAGAGTCAAGAGTAAAAGGCTTTATAAAAGAAGTCTCGCTGTCAGTATTTCTGGCATGAATCTGGAAGAATAGATCTATTACCTAACACACTACTATTGGAGCCAGGTCTTCAAATATGGCCCAGAGACTTAGGGCATTTCTACACTTACCTCTTGAGTGATCGATCCAGCAGGGGTCGATTTATCACGTCTAGTGAAGATGCAATAAATTGACCACTGAGCGCTCTCCCGTCGACTCTGGTACTCCACCGGAGCAAGAAGTGTAGGCGGAGTCGATGGGGGAGCTTCAGCAGTCGACCTACCGCAGTGAAGACACCGCAGTAAGTAGATCTAAATACATGGACTTCAGCTACGTTATTCACGTAGCTGAAGTTGCGTAACTTAGATCGACCCCCCCCACCCCTAGTGTAGACCAGGCCTTAGCTTCTGGTTTCTTCCTATCATACATCTTGCTGTTGAAAGAGTTTGGGGGAGGGTGGGGACTGCATGAAGGTTCCATGTCTGCCTTACACACACTGAACCAGCTTCTTCTGTAGCTATGAAGTTCAGTCCAGAATTGACAGATATTCTGACCTGCACTGAGGAGAGTTCACTAAGCACAATTCTGCCTGGCAATGTCCTTTGTCAGCCTTCATTTTGCTTCTCTCTCTTTCCAGAATGCCCAAGAGTCATGGGAAGTCCCTATGGCAACTGATGCCGGAAGCTCTTCCTCCCAGTGCCCCAAGGAACAAGGACCAAACTTGCTGTGTGTAAGATGAAAAAGGAAATAATCCTTGGAGCAAATGGCAGTCAGGTAAAGAGGGTAAAAGCAACCTTACAAGGCAATTTCCCCCAAAGCATGATTCCACAGAGCTTCAAAGTGATGGTCAGCCACCTGAAAAACCTAAAATTCAGACTTAAGAAAAAAATATAAAGACTTAATATAATCCTAGTGCCACTCTAGGATGGCAATACAGTGATGGAGTCAGCAGTGAAGAGCAGTGTTTAGGTATCACAGGGATAGACACGATATAAAAACCAAAAAGAAAAAAAACCACATTTTTTTCAAGCACTTTAGACGTATACAGTAAAAAGCAGCAGCCCAGTCCGATCTCTGGAAATGAGGTCAACTTCACAACAACAAGATTTGCAACTTCCTTAGTTCAGTCCATGGAAAGCAATTTTGCCACAGACCCAGAAGTATTCTGTTTCTCTGCTTCTCTACCATAATTCACTCAAAGCCATAATTTCTTGGTGTCAAGCAGTATCTTTAAGCCCTAATGGGTATGATAACACTGTAATAGATTATAGCACCAAGCTAAATCAAACTGTTTATTTCATGAATAATTTTTTAGAGTAAGATCTAGTAGTATTAAAAGATAATTTATGACCAAGTATTTACTCAGTAATGTAACACTGAGATCCCAGCAGCTGCGAACTGCTAAGTATCATCATCAACAGCCTCCCTGCTCAACCCACCAATTAAGATCACCCCAAAAGTGCTACATCAAAAAGAAGCAGGAATGACGTCTCCTTTAAGTTGACCTTTAAATCTGAAGTTTACAAGGCTGTAGTAGAAATTTAACAACTTCGTTTACATAATCTTCTTCTGAATTACAAGATATGTTTTATCAGGAGAGCTGAGCAAGCTGAAGGATAGGAGAAAGCTGTGAGCCTGTAGCAAAACTTTCAAATCGTAGTCATCTAACGAGTTCCCATGGACAGGTTATAAATCACAAAAAATGCAATTACTATTGAGTTCTGCAGGGCTTCCGTCCCTATGGCCAAGGACATATATCTAAGAATCTCCTGCTGCTCTTAATATACCTTTTAAAAATATCCAACTAGATGTGGGGAAAATACATTTACAAATCTCAAACTATTTGGATTGTTTATGCTATTTGGAAATAGAAAGTGACATGATATATATTCCTGGTATCAAGAAAATGCTGCTTCCTTAGCTAACTCAATGGAAGAGCATTTGATTGGAAGCTGCAGAGTCCAGTTCTAGCCCCAACAGCATCACAGACAATTAACTTCAATCCATCACGAACGTTGTGATGACCGTTGGACTCAGAATACTTTGGCTAAAGAAAATTTTCCCTCAATGCATTTTAACACACAGGACCTATCACATACAGTAGCATCCCTTGACAACTGTGTGAAAAGCCAGACTGAACCCCAGATATTCAAAATCCTGAAACTGCTCCATGAATATAGCTAATTAGAAAACAGAAAAAAAGTTTTTAAATGTAGAGCAAGAGCTCACATGTAAACAGTTAATTCACAGAGATATGATAATATCTGAAGAAATGTGTGCAAGCACCTAAACACACATCAGCATTCTATATTAAACTTCCACTAACTTTTAAATCTAAATCTCTGATGTGAAGAATTTTCTATTATTTCTTCAATGGAAAACACAAACACATTTTTGTTTCAGCTACTGCACTGATCACTCCCTTTGTTATTCAGCTGCCTTTGAAAGAAAGCTGAACAGAAGAGAAAGACAAAGCACTTTGCATCTACACCTGTCCCAAAGAGGCAAAGAGGTTTTTTCCCCTCCACATATTAGTTAACACGTGGTAACTAACATGTTAAAACTATAACTGCCTTGTCCACACTAAGATTTTTCCATGAGTTAGCTAACACATGGTAAAAATCCACCTGTTTTCCTCATGAGGATGCACACTAAGAGGAGAGAGGATGACAGGGGTTGCTGAGAAAAAAGCAAAACAAATTGACTACAGAGCAGTGAGGATCATTCATTCTGTTCAGAGTTTTTCAGTGGCTGGACATTCCACACTTCATAAACCTGCAGACACGATGCTCCATACACTATTGGAGTCTTCTGTGGCTGAATTATGGAGATTCAAATGCGTTTTAAAAAAAGACTTTAAAGACATTAAGATATACATATTTAAAAGTTGCTTTCCTTTCAATCCTCATTATTTATACCGGTAATAAGATTTCTAAAAAGTATTTATAATTGCCTCTTTTGGTTCCCAATAGATAACACATTAATGGGGCAACTTGAGATCAGTGAGTAGGTTCCCCTTGAAACCACATACAATCAGTGATGAGCTCCCAAAATCCTAATAACCAGTTCCCTACCGGGTCCTCGGCGGCACTTCGGTGGAGGGAGGGGCCTTCACTCGCTCTGGGTTTTCGGCAGCATTTCGGCGGCAGGTCCTTCACCCAGAGCGAGTGAAGACACCCCCCCCCTCGCCGAAGTGCCACCGAAGAGCCAGTAGGGAACCGCGCGGTGAGTACAAGCCCCACGTGCCTGTTTGCCCCCTCCATCCGACCCCAACCCAAGTCCTGTCCCCGACTGCCTCCCTCAGAACCTGCAACCCATCAACCCCCCCACTCCTTGTCCCTTGACCACCCCTCCCGAGACCCTTCCACCCTAACTGCCCCCCAAGACCCCACCCCCTACCCAACTCGCCCCACTCCCTGTCCCCTGACTGCCCCGACCCCATCCACCCCCACCCCGACAGAACCCCGGAACTCCCACGCCTACCCAACCCCCGCCCCGTTCCCCATCCCCTGACCGCCCCCCACAGAGTCTCTGCCCCCTCCAACCGCTCCCTGCCCCTTATCCAACCCCTCCCCCCAGCCCTGGCCCCACCCCCTTACCATGCTGTTCAAAGCAGCAGGAACTGCAGAGCTGCCCAGAGCGCTGGTGTCGGCGGCGCGGCGTGCCGGGGCTCAGTGAGAAGTAGGGAGAAGTGGGGGAGGGGCTGGGGGAAACTCCCCAGCTGGGAGCTTAGGCGGGCTGGACAGGACGATCCCGTGAGCCAGATGTGGCCCGCAGACCGGAGTTTGCCCACCCGCTGGCCCCTTTAACAACCGGTTCTACACCGGCTTCTAAATTTAACAACCGGTTCTTGTGAACCGGTGTGAACTGGCTCCAGCTCACCACTGCATACAATATTGAGTGCCAATCCTTCAACTGACTGCATGACAATCAATGAAAAGGTGCAGACCTGCACCCACGAAAAGCTGCATTAACTTATGTCACCTGTTGGCCCACGTGCTGCCAATTGGGGGTCAGCATCTTATTAAGCTACTGAGAGAACAAGATAATGCAAAACAGAATGAGCATTTGTTTGGACCCGGACCCAGACCCCACATCCTCAAACCTAAACTGAAGCCCTGATTCAGCAACGCTTACTCACATTGAGTAGCACGTACTCATATGAGTACTCCCACTAAAAGCAATTTGGTTTTCCATCTAGAACACTAGCTTGTCCAGGGGAATTAAGGAGCTCACTTATATGACAAACCTATTCTCTCAATAGATTAATAAAATCCCCAATTTATTTACATTTTATATGTGAATCTAACCCAAAAGTGTAAATGTGCTTACCTATCTTGGGGGAGGGATAGCTCAGTGGTTCAAGCACTGGCTGCTAAACCTAGGATTGTGAGTTCAATCTTTGGGGCGGGGGGGGGGGGGGCATTTAGGGATCTGGGCAAAAATCTGTCTGGGGATTGGGCCTGCTTTGAGCAGGGGGTTGGACTAGATACTCTTCTAAGGTCCCGTCTAACCCTGATAGTCTAGGATTCTAAACAGTCTGGTTTACTGACCAGAAATTTGCAACTGGTTGAGTGTTTATTGTAATTCACAGTTATAGACTAAGTCTCCTCACTTCCACTGAGGGCTTTTTTTTTTGTCACATAGGTTTCAGTGCTCCTAATGAACTGTTAATAAGCTGTCAATTAGATATGTAAATTAGAGGAGAAAACATTGCCTGTTTCTGTAACTCAGGCTGTGGCTACACTGGGGATTTCAGCCATCAGTGGCCACCACTGGTACAGCTGCACCATGGAAAACCCCAGTGCACACAGGAAAAGTGGCTGGAAGCTGTGATTTGCCCCAGTGCATTGTACCCTGGTTTCAAGCAAGCGTAAGCTGCACCAGAGCAAATTAAAGGTTACAGTGGTTTTGTCTCTCTTCAATAGGGGTTTGCTCTAGTAGTGCAGCTAAACCAATGGTCAGCTAGCAATAGCCGAAATCTTTAGAGTAGACAAGTCTGTGCTTAAAACAAAAACAAAAACACATGGCAAGATGCTTTACAAAATAAGGATACTTAATCTTATTAATATGCTACATTCTTCCTAAGTATATGGCTGTCTTTCTAATCTTATCCACTTTCTAATCTTACCCAAATCTTTAAAGCACACACTCAACACCATGGCCTATGAACATTTCTTTGTCATATTTACTACATCAAAATGCCATTCTTTGTTCAAGGCTGGTAGTTACAGATGTGAATTAAAAGCTTTGACAACATTGGCATTGTAGGTTAAGGGCAAAACATCCTTCTCTCCTACCAGCAGCTAGCCTAAGTAGCTGGACTCATTGCAAGGAGGGTTGTGTGAATCTTCCCCTCTCCCTTAACCATGGTGGATACATATACAATGCTATGCCCTGCTGCATTTTGAGCAATGGCTGGTTGATTTGCTTGGCCTTATTGGAAAACCCGGGAGGTTTTTCACTTCTAAAGGTCCCTCCCCCCCCCCCTAGCGAGAGGGACCACTGGACCCAGGAACCAACTGATTGCGTGGGACAACTAATGAGAAAAACAGGGTCGGGAGTGGTGGTCAAAGGTTCAAAACAAGGGTACCGGACGGGTTTGGGTTTGATTTGCTTGGCAGTGGATCCAACAGCATGGCCACACAGAGAGGCACAAGAAATATATTAAAAAAAGTTAAGTTCAGTACCAGAGAAATAAGGTGCAGGTTAAAAAAACCAACATGGATACTATTCCTTTCCACCAGTAGTAGCCCTGTAAAGCCAGCGCAATTCTTTCTTAATCTAATGCATTTTGCTTGACTTGGTGCTCTTCCACATGATTCTGTAAGGAACAGAATTATGGCGTTTGTTAGAGTAAGACTTGCTGATTTACCTGTAATTTGGATGTTGGTTAATTTGTCTTCGTTAGCCCACAAAATTAAATACACTCACAGTTCATTCACTATGAGGTAACTTTGCCACAAACAAAAAATACAAGAGGCATAAAACAGTTGGAATATTAACTCACTTAATTTGCCTCTGACTATTGTAGCATGGACAAGATGGATTGTATCATATGCAGGTTCAAAACAGATTCATGTACTAATATGAAAAGATACCTGGCTAGACAACAGAATTTGCTGTAAATGTTGATTTTAGGGGTTGGAGGCGGGGGGAGGAAGAGAGAGAGAGAGAAACAAGGCTTGATTTGAAGTTAAATATAACACTCAACATTTATTTAGAAGATATCTGGCTTCCTTCCTTCTTTAGCACACCTTCATTTTAACATCTTGCTTTCCTCTACAGTGACATACTACTTTGGGGACTTAAGCACATGCCCTTTCTAAAATCCTCTCATCCTTTCACTGAAGGAATTCCCTCACAAGCATCTGACCCATGTAGAGCAATGCACATATGGCTAAGTGTTGTGTGGTTCCTTTGCCTTCTTCTGAAGCATCCAGAAACATTGTCCAGGAAAAGGAGACCAGTATCAAGGCACATACTTTGAGTGAGAGTTATTTTAATTAATGATTTTAAATTATTTTTAATGCACCCATAACTATCTCTCTCTCGGCACATTAACACATCCAATGATACAATATTCAATACTGTAAAAGAGAAACAAAAAACGCTCCTCGTCTCACAGCCAGGTATTAAACATATCCCATCCCACCCCACTCTGCCCTCCAGGAAAATGCCTGAATAAACAGATCAACTTACATTGTGCCCTGAAGGTTAACAAATTCAGATTGTGTCAGATGAACAGGGCAAGGGAATTCTACAGTTGAGGACCCACTTCTGAGAATGCCCAGCTAGCTCCCTTTTATTCAAATGTGAAGATCTTTAGGGAGAGCACATTAACTAATCTCAAATACCATAGCAGTGCACAGAGAGAGAACTGTGCCACTACAGCTGTGCCGCTGTAAGGTACGCAGTGTAGCTGCTCTTTGTCAGTAGGAGGGAGCTCTCCCACCGACAAAATAAATCCACCCCAATGAGAGGCAGTAGCTTTGTTGGCAGGAGAGCGTCTCCCGCCGACTAAACACTCTCCACACCAGCACTTTTCGTCGGTAAAACTTTTGTCGGTCAGGGGTTTGTTTTTTTCACACCCTTTACCGACAAAGTGCAGCATAGACAAAGCCTTAGACTTGGCAAAACCTAAAAAGGGGATGTATTTGTAGCAGCAATGAAAGGTTTCTTTTTAAATGCAATTTGGAGACCAATGAGCTCCTCTTGAACTAATGATCAAGGAAAAATGCTACTGAAAGTAATACTAATGATTTGGACTGTGAAGATTGGTGATCAATGAAAAAAAAGGGACATTCCGTAATGTAAAAATTAAGAATTTTAAAAAATTAAGGAAAAATAAGGAATTCAACAAGAACTGCAGTCCCTTTAGTCAAGTTTTTATCATTTCTTAAATAGGCCATTGAAGTCAATAGCACAAATGAGTTTGAAAAACAGCAGGTCATAGAAAGATATAGTGACAAGGAAGGGTTAGATTTCAATATGGGTTTGTTGGTACAAGTGTCCACTTCTCATTGGATATTTCCTTTTGTCTATAAGCAAACTCACATTAAGCCCTCTTATGGACAAGTGGTGATCAGACCTATGAGGTTAAATGCAAAGAAAAACATAACCAGAGAACCGTAACTATCTAAATGCTGCAGTGCTGAATAATAACATTCATCAAACACACTTCTTCAACCTGGATATACCTTTGGGACTATGGGAATGAGAGATGAGAAAGAGCTATTTGATCACGGAATCCACCTCACTTCTCACTCAAAGGGTAGAATATATCCCCATACAGGGAATGTATCAGAGAATTAGATATTCAGTTGATACTTGGTTTTAGCCAGAAATCCACAGAGGTTTTATAGAAAGTTCTGCAGCTGTAATACATGCTTGTGATTGTTAACCCTTCAAGTAACCTGCCTTTCTGTATTTTTAGGGGTTTTTGCTGCTTATACTGGCATTTGGTTGAGTTCAGTGGGAAAATTACAGGACAGAAATGCATGACTCTCCACTATATTCACCTTGAAAAGGGGAATTTCACTTTAAAAAGGGTGCCCCAAAGCCGTTACAAAAACCTGAAAATATCGTGTAAGGCAAGCCTAGATCAGGCTTTCAGTTCCCTCACTTCTTCCCATGCCCTCTGACTCTTCTGGGGGATTTAATTATCTTAATAAGTGTGTTACTGGGGGCAAGTTCCTCCTGTGAGGTGCTGAATGCCCTTATCTCCCACCCATTTCAATGGAAGTTGTGGGAACTCCGCACTAATCAGAAGGCACTCAGTACCTTGGAGGATCAGGACCAAGAGTATAAACTTCCCGTTGCAGTCTACAATCAATTCAATAGATATGCATAAGTCAGGGCAGGCATAACTGAGTAAAGCCTATTCAAATTCCATCTCTAACAATACTTACTGCACTTGTCATGGGGAAAAGTGTTATTCACATACAGTACATCATTAAATCCTGATTTTTCCAAAAGTACATCTCTCACTGACTTTAGTCAAAATTTGTGAATGCCTTGAACTATTGAAAAATCAGGCTCTTATGTAGATGCAAGTGTACGTTTCCACATATCTAGCTTACGTGTCATTAGCAAAACAATGAATCACTCCATTTATCCACATCTCCCACACCGCAGGAACATAAGTGATTTTTTAAAAGTGGACCGGGAATTAAATCTTAGTTATACCAGACTTGCTAGGACACCAAATATTCCTCTCTTTCAAGGGTGAAATACACAGCATAGGAAGAAGAAAGAGCTTCAAGGGTTGTGTCATACAAGTGTTAGTATAATGTTCACATCAGCATCACTGTGGCTTTTTAATTTAAAGCATGTATTCCTTTGAGAATTACCATTATCTCCTTAAAAAAAAAACAAAAAAAAAACACACTCTACCTATTTCATTATACAATTCTTTTCAGATATCTTAAAGTAACTGTCATGGCATCTGAAAAGAAGCATTCCCTATTCCCCCCTCAGTCCCCACCACACACACCACCACCATCCCTTTAAAAGGGCCCGGAGGGGAAAGTCAGCACATGAATTATTATAGCTTTCAATGCGTCTTTTTGAAAGGAAGAGTTAAGTGTTATTTTATCTATTTTTCATGCACAATGTCAGTTATTTCTTAGTAAACATATACTGCAGGCTTCAGGCATTTCATCATAAAAGTTTAATTGAAAAGTTGGATTAAATGTAAAAAAGGGAAAAAATAGAGCAGGGGGGGAAGAAATTTTATAACCATAAACCTTATTTCTAACAGACTGCAAACGTGTCCCCGAATATAGGAAAAGTCTAACAATGGGCTAGCTGACCATCAAAAGCAATATATTTGCTCTGGAAAAAAAATACCAATTGCTTAAAAAAAATAAAGCCTAGAATCAGTCACAATAGCTGCCTAGAGTACAACCTTTTTAAACAAAGCTGAAAGGGTTGCACTTTGTTGACAGTAGGACTGTGAATCTATTTATGGCTACCTCATGCCCTCTAGTGGAGTATTGAAGTGTGTGTGTTTTACTTGACTGACAGCAGGGTTCACGTATGCTCTTGTCAGCCCCAACAAATCCTTCTTATTACATCATGAATTTTGATAAGCCCATTAGCCAGCCAAGCAGCCAGGAGTAGAATGCCTTTCCCACTTGATGACTACACAATGAGGAGTAATATATTTTAATTTAAACACCATAAACCTATTGAGTGCTTAATTAACTTTAACCGTCTTTAGGGGAATGAAGCCAATTTGAGGGGGTCAAAAGGAGTTGTTTCAATATCAAACAGTTTTACATAGTCAATCCATTCATTCAGCCTACAGCTACTGATTAACACACAAAATTAACATGTTAGTAAAAATTCATATTCAGGTCTCTGGGGAAATTAAGATGCACATGCACAGAGCATGATTAGCACAACTATTGTTTTCCCCCAACAATATAATTTAATGGGTTTTTAGAATTACAGAAAGAGAGACTCAGTACTGGTTTGAATTGATTATTTACCACAAAGCTTTGAAATATAGAAAAGATAGAAAACATCATGAGCCAAAAGGCCAGCAAGAGAGTGAGACAACGTTTCAAAGGGTTTGGTTTGAGTGAGAGAGAGAGGGACTAAGTGTCAGAATCTCCTGCATAATATATTACAGTTACATGGCATGTAGTAAGCCTCTCCAAAAAGCAGTTTCTCTTTCCTCTTGTTTTCTGCTGTCTTCCCTTCCTTCCTCCCTCCACTCTATATGGTATCTCTATATTATTTTTCATTATATCACCAGTCTTACTGAGAGAAGAAGCACCCTGAAGCTTCTCTGTTTGCCTGTAAAATGCTGTGCACATCAGTAATGTTTTAATAAGAGGACAAGGAAATGAGCAGGGTGGACAAACTGGGCGAATGAATGAGAGGTGAAAGTTAAAAATTATTTAGTCAATAATAATACAAGAATACATAGCATTTAGGGCCTGATCCAAAGCACGCTGAAGTTAATGAAAGACTCCCATTGACTTCAATAGTCTTTGGATCAAGTTCTTATATATGCACCTTTCATCCACAGATCATGCACACTTTACAAAATAGATAATTATCATTAGTTCTCAGAGAGGCACAGGGAAAGTTAACAGCCACTGAGCTACAAACTGGATGCAGTTGGGTGAGACCAATGGAAGTAGAAGGCAAGCAAGTCAGAGGGCAGAATGTCTGTCTTCTCATGTGGGGGTATGTATGTATGGGTATGTATCCTTACAGTTTCAGAGAGAGAAACCATCTAGGCCTAAAACACCTCAATGCCATTAACAGAAATAAAACCATTACTGCCTTTCTTACTGCATTCAGGACCACTACGTGATAAGCAGGTGGATTAATTAACAGGTTAACCAAGGTGACCACATGCCAAACAAATAGTGCATGGGCTTTCTAGGTTTAACAGACCTAGTTGTGCTATGAAGATAGAATGATAATGATAGGGAATTCTGCCATCATAAATAAAAGCCGTTGTGCATGTGACTAGCAAGAAACTTGCCTATCAAGTATGAGGCTCGTGATCTCACACACCATGTATAGGTTTCTACAGAAGTTTATGGCTGTGGCTCTTGTTGATACCAAAGATGTAAAAAATTTTATGAGGGATCTCAGAAGGTCAACATAGATTATTAGGAAGAAGGCTTAAATTTAGGGCCTTTATGATATCTTTTTACAGCTTTATCTGGAATTCTCCACAGTCCATGTGAAAAGCAAGACAAATTGAGGAAACCTAAGAGTTTCCAGTGCATGGACAAGAAGATGAAATAGAGAAGAGGGGTTTATGTTTATCTGGTACTGAGGAAGCCTTTGGAAAGAGGAGATAAAAATGAAAACTGGTCAAAAAGAGGTCCATAAAAGTGGGCACCCTATTACAGACAAATTGGTTCAAATTTTCAATCTAGCCTTAATGAGGCCTCTGTTTTTACAACCACAGTTTGCTAACCATGTACAATTTAAAGCACTTAGACATCTTACTATTTTACAGCACCTACAAATCAGATACTTTGATATCTAACTGAACAAAATTACTGTAGCAAATAGTTGCAAATAGCATATGCAGAAATGGAGACCAGGCCAGAAACCTACAAATATCTTTATACATAAGAGTGAGAAGCTTAAAAGCAAAAGTGTCTGAGCCAGTCATGAGCACTAAAAGATCTGGATAAATGATATATCTGGAACAAGAAGGCATGTGAATAAGCAATACCATACTGTAATTCCCATTTGTATGTAGTCAAGTTAGGTCACAGATGTAGGAGTTGCTCTCTACATAAAGAATTCTGCAGGCCCTTGCTTTCTACCCAGAATTTCTGGAGGCAAGATACCAAATATATCAGCATATCAGCCTGCAGATCAGAACACCAAGGTTAATGCAGAATGTTGAAAGAAATTAGAGTGGCAAACAAGTTGAACATCGCATCAGGACATATTTTAGAGAAATAACATTTGACTCATAGACTCACTCATAGACTCATAGACTTTAAGGTCAGAAGGGACCATTATGATCATCTGGTCTGACCCCCTGCATGCTGCAGGCCATAAAACCGTCCCTACCCCTTCCCTGGACTCTGCTGTTGAAGTCCCCAATCCTGTTTTAGGTGACTTCAATCGGCAGAAACCCTCCTGCTAGAGATCCCTGCCCCATGCTGCGGAAGAAGGCGAAAAACCTCCAGAGGCTCAGCCAATCTGCCCTGGAGGAAAATTCCTTCCCGACCCCAAATATGGCGATCAGTAAGACCCCGAGCATATAGGCAAGAGTCTCCAGCCTGACCCCTGTCAGCCATTATACAATTTACCTACCATTGCTTGGTTTTCCTTGACTACTATGTTTTACCATTAAACCATTCCCTCCATAAATTTATCTAACTTAATCTTAAAACCAGACAGGTCCGTCGCCCCCACCGTTTCCCTCGGAAGGCCGTTCCAATATTTCACCCCTCTGACGTTTTGGTACCATAAACAAACAAAAAAAGATAAGTGAGTCTGGTGGATGCTCTTTTCTAAGCCCAGACAAACACACATGAAATAGTCAGAGTGTAAGTGCAGTTCAGCTACTTCATAGCAGTGACCATAGTTAAGTTTGACAACCTTGCAGGGGGATCATATCAAGAAGTAGTAATGTCACACTCCATTTCAAGGAAGGAGATTTACTTATTTATTTAAGATGAGGAAGTTAGATAGAAACACCCTAAAGAGAAAAGTTAAGGAATCAAAAAGTAGCCTTTAAAAGTAGAACTGTAACTCAAGTGATGACATCAAAAGTGAATCTAAGCTTTGGAAGGTAGGATTCAAAGTGAAGATGAAGATGTAAAAAAGGGCTAATAGGAATTTGCAGAGTAGTCAAAGCTAGAGAAACCAGTAAAGTGGCTAAGTAGTAGAAAGCCTTCAGGAGAGCCAGTCTGACTGTTAGACCAGCCATGTGTAAAAGGGACAATTAGTGAGGATAAGGTGATCCTAGAGAAGCAAAATGATTTATTTCCATCCGTATTGACCACAGAAAGAGAAATATCAGTCTTGATAAACTTTTACAAATACGGGAGGCAGGATGCTGCTAGATAGCCTACTCCAAAAAGGGGTTAAGCACCCATAGTTTTCCTCGATGTCAGGATCAGGCCCATAGAGATATCTAAAATAAAAGGTGGTGGAGCAACTCAAGAAATTCATTTGCAGTAGCACTCCAGGACTAGAATTCAACTGAGAATTCTAACAGAGGAGGGAAGAAAGGCCCAGTTCTTGTAATCAAAGTATGTATTTAAAATATGCTGCAATATCAGAGAATAGCCAAACTTGCACCCATCTTTTTTTAAAAAGTGCCAATGGTGATCCTAAAAATTATTCATCATGGGCCAGATCCTTGGATCTGTCTGAGCTGTCCTTGGTGTAGCCCTAAGGGAACAAGATTGGCTCTAAATTATCGCTAACTCTCCTGAATTCTGTGGCTGACTGGAGGCTGATCAAGCCCCTAATATACGTTAGAGCAGACTCAGGGTTTCTCTAAGTCAGTGGTCCCCAAACTTTTTATATTGCACCTCCCCTTCACCTATAATAGAATCTGTCCATGGCTGAGAGCCAGGATCAGAGCCGTGGTCGGGACAGAGCCATGGCTGGGACAGGGCCACAGTCAGAGTCAAGGGCCAAGGCTGGGGCTGCAGCTGGGGCCATGGCCGGAAGCAGAGTTGCAGCTGGAGTGGAGCTGGGGGCAGAGAAGGGCTCCCTCCCCGCCCTTCATGGGGCCTGGCCCGGGCCCCCCAAATGTTTCTCTGCTCCCCCCTAGGGGGGGCATGCCCCACAGTTTGGGGGCCACTGCTCTAAGATATGCCATAAGTAACTGCCCTATAGAAAAAATTCTGTGGGTCAAGATAACTGGGGGCTGCGGTATTAAGCCATGCCCCCTCCCACCTCTGACCTGCTCCCAAAAGCCTTCCTTAACCAGAAATGCCAGGAGTAGATGGGTAGTGCTGGCCATACCAGCTTTGCATCACCCATCAATTCCCCCTACACAAGAGAAATGCCCAGATTCCCCATTAGGGCAGCTCTCCAGGTGCGTTCTGCTGCCTGAGCAGAGCAAAGGAACCAGATTGGGGAGGGGATTGAGAACCTGGCCCTGAGCAAGTCTTTGAGAAAATATTTGAGAAAATAACTAGAGACATATGAATCCAATAAACTAATGCAACATGATAGAGACAAAGTAGCACAGCATGCGAAAGGGTGAGTCTGATAGATCCTGTCTAAAATGTCAGAATGGTTTGAAAATGTAAACAAAACTGTGGGTAAAGGAGAACTGGTGGTATAATTTAGGTGGACTTCACAAAGGTCTTTTGATAAAGCCCCTCTTCCTCTCCCCAGAGCCTATTAATGAAATTAATTTGATTATAAATTCTTCATGGCAGGGATTGAGACTTCTGATTCAGGGATCTGGGCACTAATACACTATAAATATTAAATAATAAACAACCATCACCATCCTCACAGGGTGAGAATTAAAATACTATCACGTACTAAATCCTGGTTAAGACACAGGAAGCAAAGAGTAGGGATAATGAACCAGTTCTCAGCACAGAGATTAAAAATGGGATTGTTCATGTATTTCTTTATAATGTGTGAAGGGGTGTATGCGTTAATTTTTAGGTAGTAAAATTTGCTGCCATCACAAAATTACATGTATTAGTAAAGACTAGAAAGAATATTCTGAGGATCTCCAGAAGCACCTAACAAAGCCATATAAGAGGGCAACACAATGGCAGGCAAATTTCAACATTAACTAGACCAACAACATGCTTTGAAAGGAACAATTTAACTATGTGTACAATATACACTCATTGGTTCTGAAATTAGTTGCAACCTTTCATGGAAGACATCTAGGCATCATTATGGATCATTTTAATGTAGGCATTTGCCCATTGTGCAGCCATCGTACATTAAAATTAACAATACAATTAGGTTGTATTAGGGAAGGAAGAAAATGCCGTTATATTAATTGTTGGTTTAGTTTCACCTTGGCCCCTCATCTCAAAAGACACAGAAAGTTCAACAGAACTCTATGAATGGACATAGGGTTTTCATGGAAAGAGAGATTAACAAGATTAGGATTACTGATTATGGAAATGTGAAGAGTAATCGGAGATGATACATATAGCCAATTGGATACTTCTGTTATCCCTTCTCATAACCCAAAGGGCACATGAAGAAATTTAAATGCAATAAGATTAATACAGATAAAAAAATTAAAATATATGGGATGTAGCAGTAGGACTCATGGCCATAAGATATTTTTTATACCAATATTTTAGGAATATTTAAAATGGGTTTACTCATTGATTTGAAGAAGAGAACTTCTGCATTTGCAATATATAAATCTGGATAAAAATTCAAATGATATTTCTTCTCATACTTTAGGCCACAAAGAGAATGAATTGAGTTCAGGAAAAAATTCCATCTCAATACAATATTGCATAATTGGATGCATTCTGGGAAATATGCACCTTCCACAAAAGTTTCTAAGGGTCACCTCCACACCACACCACAAGATATTGGACTAGATGATCTTGTCCCTTAGATCATCACAGAGTTCTACTGAACCTAGTAGAACAGGAATTATCTCAAGGAAGTTCTATGGTTTGTGTTATGCAGGAGATCAGACTAGACAATCACAGTTGTCCCTTCTGGCCTTATACTCTATGACTTGTATGAATAAGGACAAAGAATTTAGCAATTTAATTCATTACTAATATGGCTTATTCTATATTAGACACCGATTATCAACACAATTATAGTTTACCTCATCAACTTAATTAGAACACAGCAAACAAAATGTAGGTAGCCAGGTTCTTTACAGGCTGGTATCATATGAAAACAAAAAGATAAGGTCCTGGAGTCTGGAAGAGGTGGGATGTTTTTATGGAAAAAATACTTGAGAAAGTATGTTCCTTAATAGCATAATTAAATCAGTTTCTGATATAGAATGGGCCACAGTGGAATTTGTAAATCTGGTGTGTGTGGACCATTAGAGTTCATGTAATGATATTTATGGGAAATACAATAATGTAAGGGATATTGGTAAGATTAGGTGGCTAATACAGTATGCCACAAGTAACTAAAAATCTATATAGGAAAAAAAACCTTTCAAACCTACACTATTCAGGAAAATATAATTCATTTTAGGTTACAGTCTTTCTGGCAATTATTTAATTGAGTTGAAGATGGAATTAGTAGTTGATTTGAGAATATTCTTCTATGAACTCTTTTGTAAACTGTGAAGTGCCAACGATGGTTTGAACCCCATTTAGAAACAAAACAGAACAGCAAATCTTCAATTATGATCTTTTCAAGCAGAACAAGTGAAGAGTTATGGGAAGTTCATGGCACTTCTAAGATGTTTCAACACAAGTACCATAATTGTCACTTAATGGGTCAGGAAACAAAGACAGACTTGTCTCCATGGTGTTGTCTGTTCTCTATAGATCACACTTATTTCACTTCCATATTTAGGAAGTGTAATTATGTCTAAATCAAATTACAAGAGAAAATAACAACATAAAGCTATTCCTTCTTTACTGTTAATCTTCTGAATATTTTATTTGCCCAGCCATACCATTTTCTAAAAAGAAAACATTAATTTATGTGGCCCATATGGAATTGAATTGTACTGTATTCTAACATGATTCATTGTAATGTATTACATTAATTAGACAGATTATGTGACAATTAACTCTCTCCCCAAATGTAAAAGATTTTCAAAAAGGAAATGTACAATGAACCACTTTCCCCCAGTTGTACGAGACAACAGGGTTGAATCCAGACTTGCACCTACTTATATCAATGGCTCAGAGGTTTTCAAGAGCCCCAGTGTGTGCATCTTCATGAGATCACAGTCTACACCGAAAATACATACTGGAAACACTCTTGATTTAAAAACAACGTACAGTACTCCAACTAGCAGGCAAAATGATATTTAAAGAGAATCCTTAACCACTCCTTTTTTGGAAGTTGGCCAAGGAACCAGACCAATAAGGAATTTCACAGAAAAACAACTTACTACAAATGTGATCAGAAAGATAGATCATTGTACTCAAAATGCTTGCCTTTGAGTGTTCTGCTTCTACAAAATACCAAGTAAGCCCCACTGCCCCTAAGGTATCATTTCAATCTTCAGATTAAAGACAGACATTTTTCTCTTCTTAATAAAACTATCAAAGCACTCCACTTCTTCTTCACGTTTTTCACCAGTGGGGGTCACCATGCATAGTCACATATAGGGAATGTTCTGTCAATGTAGTCTCAGAAGCCAAGGCAGGAAAAATAATTCCAGCAGCAGCACCTGGACTCCTGGCGACTTCTGTATTCAGCTTTGGAGTTGTCCCTGGGTCTTTTGTTTTGTGTTCCATATATGACCATTTTGTTTGTATGAGAATAATGTACTCACATAATATTTATCTGCATGACCCTTTACTATCAGGATGAGATATCTCCAGAGGCAAGCATCTGCTTCCATGTTCAGAACTTTGAACTAAACACATTCCAGCAAGTGGCCTCCCTTAGTTCTCCAAATTCTCTCTGTGAACTGACAATGAAGTCCAGTTTTGATGGCTTCAAAAAAATCCCCCATTTTTTAGCCCAATGCCACACTAGGTAACACAGAACAATATTTTGTGATGAGCAGGATACAAGGCAGCACACCATCATACAGATTAAAATATTGTACAGTACAACCTTGAAATAGTGTTTTGCCACCACAAGAGTCACTACAAATAGAGTTTCACTATAACAGAAGAACCTACCTGGCAAAAGATTGCCAGGCAATCACACAGACAGGGTCAGGACCTTATTTTCCCCTTCCACAATTACTAGGGGGCAACCATTTGGATGGGGAGGAGAGGAAAAAGAGAGACAGGGTTCAGAGGGATAATTTTACTCATAAAGAGGAGCAGCAGAAGACAGGCTCTTTAGCTAACAAGTAAATTTCTATCCTGAATGTATTTCCTCATGCATCACATCTCACCAAAGATCATACAGTTTATGGATACAGCGCATCTGTAAATATCTTGGCACTACTGAAGTTGGCCCAAATGTCAAAGGTCCTTGTTTAAATTAGTCCCTAAATATTATTTTTATTCTTTTTTTCCCCCCAGGTGGAAGTGTTATACTGAGATCAGAGCATTGTGGGAAATCCTGCTGGGCTCACATCCATTCTCTGAGACTCAACTATCATCCAAATAGAAGTTTTAGATAATCCTGATTTTTTTCACCTAACCATAATGATTATAAAAACAAGTCTTAATTTCCAAAATAAACAAAACAGGCTGACTTGCTACAACCTGTCACCATGTTCCCAAGTTCAATCTATTTCCATTTATAGGCTTTGTACTTACAGGCTTACATGACGTTAATTACACATAAAACATTTTGAAGTAACACCACATGGCTTGGCTGAAATTGTGCCAACATGTCAAGGTGGGTCAAGGTTTTATCTTTGTTTGCATTTCTAAGGACAATGGGAAGACTGTTAAGACATAAATGTTTACCTACTGTAAGTCACATGCAGGCAAACCTCACATTGGCTCCACTGGGAGTTTGGCCAGCATTAGATCTACCAAATCTAGCCCTAAATTATTAAAGATTATGAACATATAATTTAACCAAACCCCAAACATATATTATATACCACATCGCATCTCATAATATAGAAACAAAATCCTAGCCCAAATTTAGCTTCCAACATACAGTTATATTTCCAAGTGTTACACACACATATTTGGGGTGGAATTTTATAGTAAACTGGTCATTTATGTTCTTTCCTTTATTATAAAATTCAGCAATGATCAATTTAAAATAATTGCACTTTTGAAATCTTTATAGTAAGAGTTAAATATAATTTTAACATATTACTGTAGTACTTTTCATTTCAACAAGTAGTTAAAATATGTGAATCAATGTTTTAGAGCTCTGCAAATATAATGAACAGGAGTCTCATATCCAACTGAAACTGAGACGAGATTCAGTTAGTTAAAATGTAGTTGCTCAAGTTGGAATTTGACCAGGACATCAGAACAACTTTCCTACTCTTCTGAAAAGTACCATATCATAAGCGACAAGTCGTAAGGGACTCTGACTTACATCTCATTGTCTAGTATCTTGTGGCATCTCGCACTTCCTTGGAAGACTCCCATGAAAATGCTGGCCATCCCAACCCTGCTTAGCTGGTGAGATAAGAAGGTCACAGCTGAAAGTGGTTTGCAGGCTAATATGGTTTAGCTCTTGATTCAATTTTAAGTCTATCAATTTTGACAGTGTGCCTTTAAGTAACTGCTCTTGTTTTAATACTCCTTAGACAAAATCTGTAGAAGTAAACAGAAATGATGTGACAGTCATATGAATAGGTTTTACAAGGTTTTAAATGAAACAGTCTTTTTTAAGATCTCTCAGTCCAAAGGTACAGACTATTACAACACATAATCTGTTTTGGTTACTGACTAAATTGCCATATGGCTGACACATAAATACGCCACAGTCTTGACCTGGGGGGAACTCTTCTAGGGATCAAAGGACAGTCTTCATGACCTATTCAGTCTAACCTCTGTGCTGAGACTAGTCAATGTGGCCAATTAGTCCTAGGTGCAGTCTGGACACTTGTGCCATGGGGAATGGGCTAAAATCAAACAGCCATCATGTGATAGCAATTTTAATTCACTACTCTGTATCACGTAATCAATACCCTGAGCTTTCCAATTCAACAAAAACATAAGTCTATCCCTAGCCTGGCTGGTGTGACATGGGGGAAAACAGAGATATTGACAGATTATGATTTCTCATGAGTAACCCTAGAACATCAACCTGGACAATAGCTTTTCTGAGTACAATCACACTGCACCCCGTACATGCTACTGACTAGTACTTGCTGCTCACTACAGCATCCTTGCTAGCGGGGGCGGGGGGGGGGAGGGAAGGGGATGTAAGAAGCAGGAGACAGACAGACAGACAGACAGACAGACAGACACACACACACACACACACATCCCTACCTGGAGATTACATCTCCTCGGAGACAAGGATCACAAGACTTCATGTGAGCTTGCTCTCTCTTTGCATTCCTTAAGTACTAAGGTAAGAGAGGTCTGGCATGCTGTTTACGTGTAAGAGGTTTCATGCATTCTTCTCCCATCCCAATATTCTGTGCACCAGTGGGTATGATTTATATCATACTTTGAGTTACAGGAGTTTAAAAAGTCAAGAGAAATACAATTTATCCGGATTGGGGACCCTAGAACGTGACAACTATTACACATACATGAGTTGCCGGGGGGAGGGTTGTTTGTTTTAATATAATTTTATGAAAAATTCTTCCCGAGAAAACTTGTATGCCAAGTTTCAGGAGTCCCAATAATGGATTTTTAACAGAGTGCTGCTATAATTTTAATTGAGGTGACAATGAAGAACACATATTCCTTCCATCTGGTACCATACACTTGAACACACTACTGACAGTTCTCAAAAGTTGTGCACTGAAATGGTTGTCTATCTATATATTTAAAACAATTAAGTCAACATTAATTCAGTAAATGCCATAATAGACTTTATAAGAATTACAAAAGAATCCTTTCTAGAGATGTACGATCAATATTGATATTTGTCCAACCAGGAGGTGTCCTTTTCATGCACTGGTTTCAACGTTTTCTGAAAATACATGGTAACAAAATGCACAAGTGAACAAAGTTATACTACTTAATTCTTTGACACTACAAGTTGGGAATTTCCTGACATGCCAAACTAATTAAAAATGCATTAGCGCTGACATAGGACCTTCCAATTCACCTGGCACCAAGGGGTTAATCACACACACTTAATATCCTATCTCAAACAGCAATAATTGTAGCAAGGAGCAAGCTTTTATGGTAACCTTAGTAAGATAGTGCTGCTTCTTCAGAACACAACAGTAAAAAAGCCATGCAAATGGAGATGAATGGAGCACAAGCCACTGAGGTAATTAAAAATGTATTTTCCATCTCCTAGTAATTGAATTGTGTACAAGCTGCAAGTTAATGAGGTCATCTACCCTCGAGCACTGACAGGAAAGCAGGAATAATTATCTTTCAATTTTTTCTTATGTAGCAATTAATTTTAACCATTCGCCTGCACCCCACTCCCACTTCACTCATTCCAGTCAGTCAAAGTCATAGCTAAGCTGAATTGACAAGCAATTGATATGGTAGCGGCACAAAGCCGCTGAGGCGGGTAAGGTAATCAAGGGGCTGCAGCTGTTGAGGGCTAAGCGCTTCCAGGTGAATGTCACCTGAGATTTTGCATTCTGCCACTCGGAGGACTAGGGACATACAGTGGTGGCTGACAGCACATCTGGTGCCAGGTGGGCAGGGATGGGACATTGCTGATTCTGGAAGGGAACAGAAGGATGGACTAGGATTGATGAATGGACAAGACTCTGAATCAAAAAAAAAATTTTTTTTTTTTTAAGGCTCAGCTATTAGTGTACACAGTATCCTCTTGGAAAATCTCATGTCTTTGGCTTCGAATGAAAATTCAGGAACACCCACTAAACTCAAACTCTGCTTCTCCTGGAATTATGTAACGTGGCTCTATAATATAAGATCAGTTTAAAAGAAAAAGTGGATGCAGACTCAGAACAGGACCCTGAGAAGTGAAGTTGGGTGGGTTCAACCTGTGAAGTGCCTCAGCTCAAAAGCTCTGAGTGTCCGTGTGCATGCCTGCCCGCACACACACTTGGAACTGGCTTAGCAAGCTGTGAAGTTATTATTTTCCTCCCATGCCACCTCCATTGATTATAATGATCATTTTTGTTCACTACAAAGATGGAGACTCAGGTTTTCTTCCTGATGGTTATAACACTAACAGGTGTACAAAGTTATCTAATTCAAATGTTTCACTGAAGTTACTGGAACTATATGTAGGTAAAAGCATACAACCTAAATGTATTCTTGTTAATTCAATTCCTTCCTTTGCTCTGAAAACACATTATTGGAAACATTTTCGGCACGTTGCAAGAAGTGGTGCATGACTCTTATTCATTAGCTGAGTTCTGCCCATAATTCTCTGCAAACCAGAATGACAATTTACCACTACTTTACAGTTCCTGTATTTAGCACTCACAGCTTGCATTAATTCATATTTCTTCTATAAATTTCACTTATTTTGTTTTGATTAATACATGAATTAATCTTTAATGGCTTTTCACTTCATAAGTTATCCAAGTGCTCATGTGTTGATCACTTTGCTCCATCACATTCTCAAAAATGATAACTAGAGGTGAAATTTCTTTTCACGTTAAGCCAATGGGCTACATTTTGTTCTCACTGTCCTAAATGCAGAGCAACTTCATCAAAATTAGTGAAGCTATTTTGCATTTACAGTTGTGTAATAGGAAAAAAGGCCCTTTTTAGTTGGACACGAAAGCTACAGCCCAGTTGTTGTTTTTTCTTTTGCTCCCACAAGGCCCAAATCCAAGTTTTATTGAAATAGACTTCAATGGTAATTGCCTCACGCCCTCAGTAATTTGCAGTAACTTTATTTACAGGTGCAAGGCTGTGCTTTTTAAAGTGAAGTTTGGTGAAGAATTTGACAGCAGACTCAAGAGCAGCAGTTTGCCCCAAAAAGCTCAATTTGATTAGGAATTCAACTTTGTGCTTAGTAAATTGGATCAAATTCAAATTTAGGGTTAATTACTGAAAAAGGTCAAGGTGGCTTCAGTCTAGTACCCTACATTCAAACATTATTTTTCCTTGGGTGCTGTTAGAAACTAATGGCACTGGGAAATTCTTATCCCAGTATAAAAGGCACGGAAAAGGAGCCAGTTTTCCCTGGAAGGGAGACAGAATTCTTCTTTTTAGTGGGATACTCCACCTTTCCGCCACTCTCTGGTGGTTTCTGCTGCTTATGGAGATAGACATAGCACATAATTGCAGCATATGATTAGCATTATAGTGCAGATCTAAGAAAACAGTCTCATAATGAGGAGCAGAAAGATTCTGTGACACCTGCTGCTTCTTCAGCTCTTGCTTTTTCCTTAATGGTAGAGCTGCAACCTAATGACAAATGATGACATGAGGGTCTCACCTTTGTAATTCACAAATTAAAACAAAGAAAACTAACTTCTGTTTAATGTGTTTAGCCCATCAGAGGCAGACACTCTAGGGCAGTCATGAAAGAAAATCAGCTTTTGTTTGGGACTGAAAGAGGAAGCTTGCACCCAAAAAAGCACACGCTGTCTAACTATCTTGCAATTGGGCACCTTCCTGAGATAGTTACTAGCAGAATGTCAGTAGTGACAAGCATAAATAGAAAGATCTCTGACACAGTTTTACAAAGATAAGCACATTCTCAAAACTAGTCTTCGTCACTCGTATTAACCACATTCTAAAATACTATACACATGGACATGGTGGAAAGACATGTATTGTACTACAAAGACAAAATAATTCTTAGTAGTTAGTTAAGTGTTGTCAGTCAACTCTAACCATACCTTAGCCAGCTCTCTCTCTGTAATGGCAGATTAAACTTGGCAGATTTGATGAAGCATGATATACTCTGTGTAGTTTCCACTCTTCCTGAAACAGTTTCTTGCAATGCTGGGGCATGTTCTCCCCTCCAGATCTACTTCAAAAACCCAGTATATAAAAAAGATCAGTTCCTATGTCCTCTAGAGTCTCTGCTAGTTTCCTTGAAGGCTAAAAGTGCAGGAATGTCTACACAAACTAAGAAATTTACTTTAGCATCTCCTGTGTCTGCAGTAAAACTAATACAGCAGTGCAAAAATATAGGGCCAGTGAACAAGCATCTGAATCTGAAGAAAGATCCCATTGGTTTAGTTTCTCCTCTTCTTGCCCTACTTCAGATTAAAAAATTGCTTTCTTACATTGTGCCTACAAAGTGTCCATTTCTTCTCTTCTAAAAGTGATACCACCAACAGTGGAGATGAGACAGTTATCATCGGAGCTGTGGATTCAATTAAGAGAACTACATCAGGAATCAAAATACTCAAAAACCAGTGGGAGAACACTTTAACCTGTCTGGTCATTCAATGACAGACCTGCGGGTGGCTATATTACAACAGAAAAACTTCAAAAACAGACTCCAACGAGAGACTGCAGAGCTAGAATTGATATGCAAACTAGACACAATCAACTCCGGTTTGAATAAGGACTGGGAATGGCTGAGCCATTACAAACGTTGACTCTATCTCCCCTTGTAAGTACTCTCACACTTCTTATCACACTGTCTGTACTCGGCTAGCTTGATTATCACTTCAAAAGTTTTTTTTCTCTTAATTAATTGGCCTCTCAGAGTTGGTAAGACAACTCCCACCTGTTTATGCTCTCTGTATGTGTGTATATATATCTCCTCAATATATGTTCCATTCTATATGCATCCGAAGAAGTGGGCTGTAGTCCACGAAAGCTTATGCTCTAATAAATTTGTTAGTCTCTAAGGTGCCACAAGTACTCCTGTTCTTCTTTTTGCGGATACAGACTAACACGGCTGTTACTCTGAAACCTGTCATTATGCAAGGCACTGCATTTAGCCGTATGGAATGGAAATCCATCAACCTCATGAAAAAACTCGTACAGATACAGACAGACATCATCTTCCTTTCCAAATGCAAGCAGATGGACATCATACCAAAAGGACTAAAGGTAAAAAATCCATTACAATCTACATATCACACAGACTATGCTGAGAGACTGTGTCACACACTCTCAAAGAAACTGCGAAACCACCTGATCAGCATCCTATACAGCAAACAGGGAAAGATTAAGAATGAGCTCTCAGAACTGGATACTCTCATAAGAAACCAACCTTCCACACAAACTTCCTCATGGATAGACTTTACAAAAACTAGACAAGCCATTTACAAGACAAACTTTGCCTCTCTACAAAGGAAAAAGGACACTAAACTATCTAAACTGCTACATGCCACAAGCAGCCACAACAGTAGTTCCCTTAACCCACCCAGCAATATTGTTAATCTTTCCAGCTATACTCTTAGCCCAGCAGAAGAGTCTGTCCTATCTCGGGGCCTCTCCTTTTGTCCCTCCAGACCCATGAATATGATACAGTTCTGCGGTGACCTAGAATCCTACTTTCGACGTCTCCGACTCAAAGAATATTTCCAACATACCTCTGAACAGCATACTAACCCACAGAATCCTCCCTACCAGCACTACAAAAAAAAGGATTCTGCATGGACTCCTCCGGACGGTCGAAACAACAGACTGGATTTCTACATAGATTGCTTCCGTCGACGTGCAAAGGCTGAAATTGTGGAAAAGCAACATCACTTGCCACATAACCTCAGCCATGCTGAACACAACGCCATCTACAGCCTCAGAAACAACCCTGACATCATAATCAAAAAGGCTGACAAAGGAGGTGCTGTCGTCATCATGAATAAATTGGAATATGACCAGGAGGCTGCTAGACAGCTCTCTAACACCACATTCTACAGGCCATTATCCTCTGATCCCACTGAGGATTACCTAAAGAAACTACACCATCTGCTAAAAAAACTCCCTGACAAAGCACAGGAACAAATCCGTACAGACACATGCCTAGAACCCCGACCAGGGGTATTCTATTTGCTACCCAAGATCCATAAACCTGGATATCCTGGACGCCCCATCATCTCAGGCATTGGCACCCTAACATCAGGCTTGTCTGGTTATGTAGACTCTGTCCTCAGACCCT
The DNA here is from genome assembly GCF_013100865.1 of Trachemys scripta elegans. Taxonomy (NCBI): domain Eukaryota; kingdom Metazoa; phylum Chordata; order Testudines; family Emydidae; genus Trachemys; species Trachemys scripta. The sequence continues at coordinate 90,871,705 of NC_048301.1, forward strand.
ACGCTACCAGCACTCCCAGCTATCTTCGAGACACCACTGACTTCCTGAGGAAACTACAATCCATCGGTGATCTTCCAGAAAACACCATCCTGGCCACTATGGACGTAGAAGCCCTCTACACCAATATTCCACACAAAGATGGACTACAAGCTATCAGGAACAGTATCCCTGATAATGTCACAGCTAACCTGGTGGCTGAACTTTGTGATTTTGTCCTCACCCACAACTATTTCACATTTGGGGACAATATATACCTTCAAGTCAGCGGCACTGCTATGGGTACCCGCATGGCCCCACAATATGCCAACATTTTTATGGCTGACTTAGAACAACGCTTCCTTAGCTCTCGTCCCCTAACGCCCCTACTCTACTTGCGCTACATTGATGACATCTTCATCATCTGGACCCATGGAAAAGAAGCCCTTGAGGAATTTCACCATGATTTCAATAATTTCCATCCCACCATCAACCTCAGCCTAGATCAATCCACACAAGCGGTCCATTTCCTGGACACTACTGTGCTAATAAGCGATGGTCACATCAATACCACCCTATACCGGAAACCTACTGACCGCTACACTTACCTACATGCCTCCAGCTTCCATCCAGGACACACCACACGATCCATTGTCTACAGCCAAGCTCTAAGATATAACCGCATTTGCTCCAATCCCTCGGATAGAGACAAGCACCTACAAGATCTCTATCAAGCATTCTTAAAACTACAATACCCACCTGCTGAAGTGAAAAAACAGATTGACAGAGCCAGACGAGTACCCAGAAGTCACCTCCTACAAGACAGGCCCAACAAAGAAAATAACAGAACACCACTAGCTGTCACCTTCAGCCCCCAACTAAAACCTCTCCAGCGCATCATCAGAGATCTACAACCTATCCTGAAAGATGATCCTTTACTCTCACAGATCTTGGGAGACAGACCTGTCCTCGCTTACAGACAACCCCCCAACCTAAAGCAAATACTCACCAGCAACCACACATCACTGAACAAAACCACTAACCCAGGAACCTATCCTTGTAACAAACCCCGATGCCAACTCTGTCCACATATCTATTCAAGTGACATCATCATAGGACCTAATCACATCAGCCATACCATCAGGGGCTCGTTCACCTGCACATCTACCAATGTGATATATGCCATCATGTGCCAGCAATGCCCCTCTGCCATGTACATTGGCCAAACCGGACAGTCTCTACGCAAAAGAATTAATGGACACAAATCTGACATCAGGAATCAAAATACTCAAAAACCAGTGGGAGAACACTTTAACCTGTCTGGTCATTCAGTGACAGACCTGCGGGTGGCTATATTACAACAGAAAAACTTCAAAAACAGACTCCAAAGAGAGACTGCAGAGCTAGAATTGATATGCAAACTAGACACAATCAACTCCGGTTTGAATAAGGACTGGGAATGGCTGAGCCATTACAAACGTTGACTCTATCTCCCCTTGTAAGTATTCTCACACTTCTTATCACACTGTCTGTACTTGGCTAGCTTGATTATCACTTCAAAAGTTTTTTTTTTTTTTCCTCTTAATTAATTGGCCTCTCAGAGTTGGTAAGACAACTCCCACCTGTTTATGCTCTCTGTATGTGTGTATATATATCTCCTCATTATATGTTCCATTCTATATGCATCCGAAGAAGTGGGCTGTAGTCCACGAAAGCTTATGCTCTAATAAATTTGTTAGTCTCTAAGGTGCCACAAGTACTCCTGTTCTTCTTTTTGCGGATACAGACTAACACGGCTGTTACTCTGAAACTTTTCCTTCTTCTGATATTCTCTTTTGCTACATGTCTTCTAATCTAGGCTCCATCAAAAAACCGCAAGGACAAGACAAGAAAAGTTAGATCTTCTGATGGGAGTCATGCAGAGATTTTTCGGTTTGCATAGGATAGACAAAGTCTGAGAGATGAGAGTAGGACCAACTCAAGAAAATTCTTGCCACCAAAGTTGAGGGCCATGCTGATTTACATCAGCTGAGGATACAGCCTTTCATATTTATCTTCAGAAACTCCACTTTACACATACTGTAGGCTGAAGACCTCAGATTAACCTGTTTCACCATCACAGAGAACATGCCTGTAGATGTATTACATTTCCATTTTTGGTTAATGACTTCAAATAACTAAGATTTGTGGTGGTTGTTACAGAAGCAAATCTCTGATGAATGGTAGGTGCCTTTACTGGTACAGAATTAAGTTTGTTTTTGAAGTATCTTACACTGGTACATTTACCTAAGAGACTGTCTGAACAGTATTTGAGGATGTATCTTCTTTTCTATCATTTGAAACATTTAGTCTTTTTAACTGAAACATTACTTAGCATTTATACATTGTAGCAACATTTTTGTTAACCTTTTTTTTTCAGTTAATCTCTTTGTTAACAATACTGGCTCATTTTGAATCCTAGGCATTCCACACTAACAAATCCAGGTACTTCAGATCACAGATAACTACGATATAAACCTAACATGCACACGAGGAACTAGCTGAGGCTAGAAACATTGTCCAGCTTCAGAAACAAAATACTTCATTTCCTGTGCTAACTAATTCTTCAAGCTGGAGGAAGCTGATGATCCTTATAGCCTATTTGAGTCAACTTCTAGAGGGTAAGATCACAGACAGACAGACAGACACAGTTACTCTGTTACCAAGTCACTCCATATTCAGGAGAATTCATAAAGCAAATGTAACTCTCTTCATGCTGTGCAAATCACAACCACATAAGCTAAGGGGAAATCTCTCCTGTAGTGCTAAAGTCTCTAAACTGCAACCAGCCACCAGAGGGCAAATTGCTCATAATATACTGGAACAATTACAATTTGATATTAAAAGTGTTAATAATTCTGTTTAAATACAATCTACTCTCCTCAATTACAGTCTGTGCACAAGATGTGAGGTGACTGGACTATGTGGAAAGTTTGAAGGGGTACTAATAAGCCATTTTTGAGCTACAGTAACACAAAGAAACAGACATGTCAAAATGCAAATCAGGGTGTGGGTTTTTTTAATGATGTTGGGTGCAACCCCATAACTATATAGGGACTAGTGTTTTGTTAATTCTATTTTAGCTGAACCAGGGTTATTGCAATATTCCTATTTCTTTTGTTTGCCTCTTCTGTGTGTGCGCACTGTATTTTCCTATTTAATTTTCTCTTCACTATTATATATAGTTACTGTGTTTCACACTTGTGACACCCATAACATAAGACACTAACAGAAGTGACTTAGCCAGCTGGCTATCCAACCCTTTATTATATTGGTATCGTGGTAGCATCTAAGGGCCCCAGCCATGAAACACAGTCCCATTGTGCTGTAAAACTGCATAATAAACAATGGTCTTTGCCTCCAAAAAACTTACAGTCTAAATTTTATTTTAAATTAAAACTTTACATTAAACTTTAACTTCAACCTACCTACTACCAAACTACTCTCATCCAACTTATAGTCTTGCTATTGACTTTCCAGCTAAAGTAGATGAAGCTTTTAATTATTAAATAACTGAGATATTTTCCAAATTATGCTCTTGAGCAAATGATGTTATGACATTTAGTTTCTAATGGAATTTTATCTAGGAAATAATGCCCTTCTTGGTGGCATTCATTAATTTTAACATATGTTATGGACAATTTAGGGCCCAATCCTGCAAACATTTACTCATGAGAATAGTCCAAGATCAACAGGACTACTTGCAAGAGTAAAGTTACTTATGTAAGTATCTGCAGAATGGGATCCTTTTCATTTCAGAATAGCTTGTTACAGAAATGTGTGTGTTCAGGAAAGATTTTTAAGCTGTACAATTACTTTTGTTTATCTAAAAAGCTCATCTATCATGTGCAACCTCGCCTTGATATGGCTTTAATGCACGGTGAGAAACTTGCACAGATACACTGCACGTATTGTTCCAGGTGCTTTTATCCCTCCAGAAGGATAACATGGGGCATCATCATTAACTGGATTAAAATCTTTTCAAATATTTAACTTTTTAAAATTGAAGAAAAACAAATGTATTTTATTGAAATGCACCAACTCTCAGGAAGATGTTGACCACTTTCACTATCATGGCATGAACATGTAGAAGATGCTGCATGGAAATTCTAGGCTCATAAAGAGCCTAGAGACTCACACACCCTTACTGGCTCCAAGCCAGTCTTTAGAGCATCCCTTGTAGGTCACTGTACACACAAAGTGGCATTGTGAGTGGCTCTCTTTCCAAGCCAGAGGAAAGACACAGTGATGCTAATGATATGAAAAACATGAACCTCAGATTGAGGGCCCAGAACCAAAGGGCAGAGAATAAAAATCAGAGACCCAGACTTCATGAGAACTGGGTGTAGTATCTCTTGTGATAGCAACAAGTCAGGACTCAGCTGTAATGAATACAATAGTAATTCTTTACTAAAGCTGCTGGACATGTATAGATGTTGTGATTTTCCCTGACTCTCTAGTTTCCAGAGTGACTAAAATACAACCTTTGCTGCTTGGTGTCATTACATGGGATCACCCTAAATCTTGAACTAAACAGCTATAGAACGGGCTGCTGACTACACTACTCTGGAGTAAGAACAGCCATTTCCATTCAATGTTGTCCATGCTTTTTATTTTCAAGCTATTATAATTCCAGGACATTTCCATTCACCAGCTGGCTCATCATTAATTTCATGTCCATTCCTCTCCCTCCCCCCCCCACCCCCCGATAACATGCAAAACTTAGGGGATGTGCAGTAGTAAATGCAACAACAACAGAATGATTTGCAATAGATGATCAGGCAGCAATCTATGAAAACAGTGTGAGTTTTTGTCTAAAGCAATTGGAGAGCTGTGTTTCCTCTAGCCTCCATGATTAAATCACTACATATTAGTTCCAGCTAAAGTAATTTTCCCTTAAATTGAAAAGCACAATGTAATGGAATTTCATCAAGAATTTCTAAATGACTTTGTACCTTACTACATTCAGACTTGACTAGAGACCACATACAGTCAGTCACAACAGGCTTAATATTCTATTAAGGCTTCTGTACAGGTTTAGTTCTTTGCTAGTGTCTCATAACTTCTAGTCAAATTTCCCCCCTTTATATTGTTGCCTTGAGCCATGAATTTAGCATCAAGAATTACTTAGATTTTGGTAACAGAGTAATTTCTTTATAATTCCTGTACTCCTCACACAAAATATTCTTATTTTCCTTCCCAAGACTTCACAGTTTATCTCCTGGTAATTGTCTGATAAAATAAAAGTGATTTTAGTTGGTACTGTACATTTCCATCTCAGTTCCTGATATCTAGCATAGAGCCTGTATTACCAATCAAATCACATTTGCTCAACTTGAATGCCCTTTGCAACTCTGATCAACTTAAGTGCTATGTTACACACTTCTACTTTGTGTGTGTTTAGATAAAGTAAGGAATTTAGCAGCCAGTCATCTTTAACAATATTACATTGTTCTTTTCTCTTAAAAATATACAATATAATGTGGTATTTACAGTACTTGAATGGCTTGCTGCTTTTCCCTGACATGATTTCTTTATATGTTTATTCACAGATAAAGCCTAAATAACACAGTAGCATCAATATATTATTTCATATGGAGTGAACTCCATCAAAAGTGGTTATAAGACTTACTGGAGGATTGCACAGGATAATTTGCCATATCTGTCTCATAACCCATGTTATGCTTTTATTATAAGATTCCTGATAGAGGAGATGAAAAACTGAACTTGCAGTTCAGCAGGGTACAAGGTAGGCATCACAGAAGTTAAAAGGTTTTCAGTGAGACCACCGAACTTCTTCAGCAGCAGTCATGTTCTGGACTATAATGATTTCACGAATATAACTGGCATCTGATCCAGAAATGTGCCATGGGCCCTCAACATTCACTGAGCACCTATGCAGGATCAGACCATGGATGATTAGAACAGACCTGCAGCACATCATAAACAAGTTCTCATAAAAACAGACAGAGAAAAGACCAGGCTGGTAAGACATCCCAAACACCTTTATTCCTCTGCCTCTCCCCCCCACCCAGATACTTCCATATACCCTACATTTCTTCTATGTTGGATGGATAACTGGTAAAGGAGAAGGGATAGTTCAGTCTCTGTGGACTTTCATTTTTCATCTCTGTGGAAATTTCTGCCCTGAGGTCTAATTGATACTAATTGTGGTAGAGTTTTTTGTGATAGGAACACCTGACCAGTAGCAGACTGACTGCTGCACTGAACAACTGTCAGAAGGAAATAGAGTCCTGGGCTAGATTTGAATTGGAACACAAGAGATAATTGCTCCTGTGCACTAACGAAACTTTTGAAATCCCCCAACCAAGGAAGCAATTAACTCTTTCAGGTTTAGAATCATTACTGGGTTACTGTCAGGGTATATCTAGGAACTGAAAACCTCTTTGTAACTCATGAAACCTACAATCCCTACACCACAATCAACCCAACACCTATTTTTCTAAAAATACACACACTAAATTAAATCGTAAAAATGTAACAAGAGAAGTTAGAACAAATCTTCCTTGTTTTTCTTCCCTCCCTCTATTTTATGTGGCATAAACCAGCCTGCAATAATCAACCAGAGCCATTTAGTGTATAGTAGTCTAGTCTTGCTGTGACTAATAGGATGATTGGTTGTATAGCTTCTTTATGGTTGTTCATTATATCACCCTTACATAAAGTAATTTAATTTCAGTGGGATAATTAGGGTATTTCTAATCTAACTGATAGTCTGAATGAAATGAGATTCTCAGAGGGAGATTTGTGTATCAGGAGACTGGTGACCTTCGGCCCCAATTTTCACACAATGTATTAAACTGACAGCCCTACTTTCAAGCCCTGCTGTACTGCATCTTCACAACTTGTACAGATCTATGTGCTGTAGATAGCAACCTTAAATGAGGTTCCTTTATTTTAAAGAAATCCCATTATTAAAGGAAACCATAATATCTTAACTGAATTATAAAAATAGCAAAATAGAGCATCATTCATTAACTAGAAATGCTGCACCCAAATCTTAAACACTATGCACTACACAAAGCACCCAGCTAAACACTCACTCTCAGGCAGTCCCTCACAAGTCAATCGCTAATATTCAACACTAGCATGGCTTGTAATTATTTCATACATATGTCCATGAAAATCTGCTCTTTTCCCAATTTCCCAGAAACAAATGTATGAAATAGTATAAATGCGTTTTCTATATCATTGGCAAACTGGATCAGTGCTATATTGCTATGTATGAGCTAAAAAAGGAGTAGGTTTCAGTAATAATTACTGTACACTGTAGCTGTCAAGCAGTACAGAATATCTGTTTGATTTTAACAAATAAAGTTCTCCACAGCTTCATTCCTACTTACATATTAGCTTTCAATTCCTCCTACTTCCTCTCTCATTCTCCTATGTTCCACAAATGCCAATGTTGTAATCTCCTACAGTATTTGTATCTTTCTAATTCGGGGCCCAATCTAGCTCCCACTGAAGTAAAAAAGAGTATTTACTTCAATGGGAGCTGGATTGCACCCTTAAAGTCAAGTCCTCTTTACTTTACACAAGTACTTCCACTGGCTTCAAAGGCCCTACTACTCACGTGAAACTGGATTTGGCCCTTCGATTGCAAGCTCCCTGATCAGGGACCTTGTCTTTAATCTTTCTAAACCACCATGCACATTTGTGCAGTTCACCCCTAAATCTCTGAAAAATATACTCCCTTTGATAAATAACCAGAAGTCCAAAAGCAGAGTTTATAATCTGAATAGTCGTTTTAGAGGTCATACAAAAGGCTTTACAAACAGGGAAAAAAATCTTTATCCAATTTTTTTTTTTTTTTAGTTTTTAAGTATTTGGATTACTTAACACAGCCAGGGATTCACTACAGGTTATGTTGTTTTTCCGACTATTTTGTACCAAAGCACCACAAAGAGGAGCTGAGGACATTCAAATTGACTTCAGTGAGACCAGGATTTCACCCATACAGTATAATTAATTTATGTACAATAAAAACCAATTCAAATATTCAATAGATGGCATCATGTGATTATATACTTATTAAATATAGTTATTTACTATTTTCCTTACCTGTTTCACCAAAATTAAGAATAATTTAAACAGACAATACATGCAGTTCTTCTCTATCAGAGAAACTTCAACATTCAAAGTTAGGGGTTGGGAAAGTACATATGTTGATATTTAAGTATTTAAACGTTATGTTCAGATGTCAATATAAACAGTAGATTTCATGCAGCAGTGTTTTTTTCTCTACAATGAGCACCTTCTTAACACAGATGATTTAAAAAATATGCTTAAAAAACTCTAGCAAACTGCTACATGTTACAGTTACCTGAAGACTCCATCTTCAATCTGAAACCACAAGAAAAGCAGTGAAGGATAAAATAGAGATGGAGATTCCCATTTGTAACTCATGTTGCTAAAAAAAATTATTAAAAAGGCAAAACCTGCCAATTTAAAAAGAACCTACCTTAATTTTTAACCTTCACTCAGAATTTCTTGGCTCAATTATTTAGTTTTTTGTGTTTTTATTTTCTTCACTGCTGCTTGTACATTCTATAACGTCAGACCTTTTCCCTGGGAATTCTTTGTTAGCAAGTCACTAACTTGAAAGACGGTAATGGCTCCTTTGCAGCAGTAGTAGTCTTGTCAAGGCCTATTTAGGAGACTCTTTAGTTCATGGTTCACTGACCTGATAAACCGAAGAAGCCATTATAGTTTAATGGGCCAACATAGATCTCTCATATGAGAAGAAGAGGGTGTATACTAAAGATGCAGGTCCATTTTCTGCTTTTGGGCACAACACAAAGTTAAGTCTAAAATTAGTTTTTGGAAAGAACAAAAGAAAGTTCTGATCAAAAAGCAGTTTAAAAAGCAAAGAAATGGTTTACAATGTATTTTTATTGATGGCCTTACTGGATGGTTTTCTGAAGGTCTGTCAAAATATGCCTGGCAGTCAAAGTGAAAAATATAAGAATGAGCTTCATGGATTCAAAGTTGAAAAAATGTTTCACTATGGTACTATGACAGGGTGTTGCAACCCCACACCGGGCCAATGGGGCCTGACCTATCACCGTGGGCTCAGGAGACCATGCCCCCTCGGCCCTGCTGTGCATGCTCCAGGTGGAAGGGACAGATAAAAGGAGGCAGCTCAGCTCAGTCTGGGCTAACTGAGGAGGAGGAAGGACATGTGCTGCAGAGTCCTACAGAGGAAACTGCGACGCTCCAGGTTGTTGGGAATGTGGACCTGGACTACGCTGCAGTCAACCAGCTGATTGTGAAGACTGACTGGGATGCCCAGCCGCTGCCAGCCGAAGAGATGCCGAAATGGGCCTTATGGTAGGAAGTGACCCAGGGAGTGTATTAGAAGCCCATGCTTGAACCCTTAACTGCTAATTTTCCAGCTTCTGGAATATGGCTCTGGCTGGAACCTGGTGGAGTAGGGTGGGCCCGGGTTCTTCTACCCCCTCTCTCCCGCCGCACCTGCCACTAGACGTGGCTACCGGGGGTCCTAACTAGAGACTGACCGTTTGTTCTGCCCCACCCCAGGGGCTGCAGACTCTTTGTTTACTCTACCCTACCCAATGGGTCAGAGTCCCCAACTCCTATTGTTTGCCCCAGCCAGGAGGCTCAGGAAGCATAGACTGAGTGTTTGCTCGGCCCCACCAGGGGCCCTGAATCTCCCCACATCGAAATTGCCTGTGCAATCTCACATATGGGCATTTTGCCTGCACAATGGAAGTAACTGCTCTCCAGTCCTGTCAGCAAGAGTCTCTTTTCATGCCAAAGTAAGACAGCCTTTTACCACTGGTCTGCTGCCACATTCTGATGCTATTCTGATTTTTCCCTTCCATAAGCAGCACCTTTCATAAGATGTTTCACTGAAACCAACTGACTGTGCAGCTTCATGGTGGCCAAAGGATTGGCTACTTCAGCAGGAGAATAAAAAATAAGCAAGAGACCCGGTCCAGCAATCCATTGTTATTCAATCAAGCACTTAAGCATGCACTTAAATACTTTGCTGAATTGGAGTTTAGGAGTCCCGCATGTAAAATTCAGGCTAAAACTATGATTGCTTGAAGGATTTGAAATATAATTGTTAAAACATTTGGCTAACAAAGCCGCCCTTGAAACATATGGTTTCTTTTATGTAAGGACCCAATCTTGAGAAGAATTTGATGCATGGTTTGGAGTGCCCTCAGCTCATAGGCACATTAATCAGGGCTGAAGGTGCTCAGTACCTCACAAAAAGATGTTCACCACCTTGCACAACTGGTCCCTACAAAGAGACATAGAGTCATTTTAATTCAGTAGCAGAAAATTACATTTTTGTAAGAAGTGATGAATATGTCTATCAGAATAAAGGACCAATTACAGACATCTTCCCTCCCTTTTTTTAAAAAAAATAAAGCTTTTCTTTATTGTTGGTACAGTAATAGAGGGACAAACTGTTATGGTATACACGGATATCAAGGAAAGGGAAGAAACAGCAAGTCACAAATATTTCAGCATCATTCAAACCATGCCAGCATTAATGAGGACATACTTCAACCATGAAAAACCTTACCACAGAATCATTTTTAAAAGCTACAAAGACTATAACAATGTTCTCTCAAACTGTTTCATTATTTTCTTATCACTGAGTAAAATAATTTTTAATAATAAATTCAGTCTTTCAGATGAAAGGTCCTGACCAATTATGGTTCTTTAAATATTCTACGGCACTTTTCTTCTCACTTCTCCACACCCCCTTTTTTGGAGGAGTGGGTAAGAGTAGGGATGCAAACCCTGAAGTTATAGCCAAATTCCATTTAATTACATTCTTATCTATCAATCATCCAAGATTTCCTGTGCGTTTTCATTTAGATATGATAGTGCTAAACTGTTGTATAATATTGAAGTGTTCTGTCAGACAATTACCACATTTCATCTCAGAAGATAACTGCATTTCAGTAGTGAATGATGCAATTTCTGACTGTAACTTGTTAAATTCTTAACACACTTTGGGATTTTCCAGGATAAAATTGGATATAAATGTGAGATGTTACACCAAAATTCACTAAGTAAATTCTTGCACTTGGTTACAGTGTTTTAGCACATGACATATAACTACTTGAGAAAAACATCATGCCAGGAAGTTATTAAAACACAAGAATTTAATCATAAAAAGGGAAGTTTTACCATATTCTTATGGAAATCTATACAGCACTCATCTACATACATTCTGATGTGTTATTCTCCCTCCATGTTTCAAGACAATGAGAGATTGTTTACCTCTTTTCTGCAATTCTGTTGTTTCCACTGATTACTAGATTCACACTCTAAGGATAAACAAGGTGGAAAAAGTCTCGTGTCCATTGTTCCACTTTCTGTCAGGGAGATTTGAAGCAAACTAGGCCTCACAATAAGTTTTCTAACCTAGATAAGCAGGCCTAAGATATCTGACAGTTGTTTCACGCTCTTCATCATCATCTGAAACAATCAGTACGCATTAGAGAGTACTTTTCCCTTTACAAAGGTGATAATTAGATAACAAGCTGAGATTAAAGTAATTACAGTTAGACAGCTGGCAAGGCAGCACAGTCATGTTGAAATATTGTTGATACTTCAGCATCTGGTTCTAATAACAGCACAGGCTAAAAGATTTTACATTAATTACAACACATAATTTAATATAAACATATTTAATTACAATTGATGAGCGATAAACTGTTCAAGAATTACTTAACCCCTTCCACACGTCAAAATGATTGGAACTTCATGTAGTTCTTTCCATTGTAGGAGAAAGCTGAAGTCAACATGAAAGGTTAAGAATTTCTCGACGCTTTTAGCAAGTGACTATTTGACAAACTGCATTATTGATATGTATCTGAAGCCAATTTCTAACCACATTTAAAATGATGGCATACTATAGAATTTAGAGTATAGAATTAGGGACAGTCACACAATTTGCTGTAAAAAAAATTGCTCTGGCTTGATGAATGTTCTTTTTATGCCCTTGTCTGACGTTTCCTAGAATCAGTAAACTCCTGTTCCTAGTCATTCTTCTTTTCTCAGATACAAACACATTTTCACACTTGTATCTGGTGAAGGTCCTTGTTTATTTTTTAAGTCAATTAGGTATCTTTTTAATCAATCCTCTGATTTCTGGGAATTTCTCAGGTGACAAAAAGAGCCACGTACATTAGGTCTAGCCCTCAACACCATGATAATCATTAAAACAAGTTTGAGAAATGTGTACTGAGTGAAGTGGGGAAAATCCAGTTACTGAATAAATAAACACAATCAGTATTAACTCTGACTTGCATAACCAACTGCCCCCTACAATATTTCCAGCAGCCAAACCCGAGAAGGCGAGACTATAAGATTAGCCAAAAGGACTCCAAATATATACTACTGCATATAAGATGATCACATTTCCTAAAAATGTAACTTTGTCCTCTATTAAGAGACAAGAAAGAAATCAGTCTACTCAATTTTCTGCTTCAGCAGGAGAGAAATAGAACAACTGGTTCTGAAGCAAAGGCATGAAAAGCACAATTTACTCTCCAGGCTGTCCTGACATCATAATGTCAGGTATACTTCAACTTTGAAACACAGTGTGTTCCTTATGTACACACTCTACCTGGTACTTACTCTTTCAACATCTAAAACACACAGCCAACATAGCACCTATATGAAATTAGATCACAGTCACAGTCTGTTTTGTTATTCACTCCACAGATGCTGAGTCAGACTAAACATTTTTGGCAAGCCTGCAAAACATTTTGTTGTGTGTCCACATTAAAATAAATAAATAAATGCATACATACATTTTAACGGGGGGACACAACTATATATATATATATGTATATATGCAAAATGTATGTATGCATTTATTTATTTATTTTAATGTGGACACACAAAAAAATGTTTTGCAGGATTGCCAAAATTATATATATATAGTTGTGTCCCCCCGTTAAAATGTATGTATGCATTTATTTATTTATTTATTTTAATGTGGACACACAACAAAATGTTTTGCAGGCTTGCCAAAAATAGGCCTCACTAAATTCTGCAACATCTAGATTTGTAGCATGTTATTGGACAACTGAATCACTTTAAAAGGCTCCAGTTTTCTAATATCTAACTGTGTTATTTCTTCCTGTAAAGGAACTACGAAGACATACATTTCATTGGCACATGCACGTACACACACACACACACACACAAAATACTGTTTTAACACAATGAGATACCAACTACTAATAGTGTAACTATTATTTATTCTATTCAAAATTCCAAATTAAATTAAAAACACATAATAAAAATGTAAGGCTAAAAACCACAGGAAACTTTTTGGTATGTTTGATAAAGGGTGGGTCACTCCTACATACCCAAAAGCTAAGATAAGTGTTCTTTCCCTTTAGCAGCCTCTTTTTGTCTTGTCCAACATTTCTTCTCACCTTGTCTTTCCTTTACAGGTATTTTGGGGACAGGGAGTGCCAGTCCAGTCCTTTCCTTTAACTAATATCCAGAATATAATGATATTGGACTGGTCCAAAACAATAAACGTTCGCTTTGGGGCTCCAAACTATCTCAGCAATACACTGTACATTCCACTTCTCTGGCCAGAGATATACAGAAAGAAAATGATACTTCCCTATGCTGTGAAACAAACAGCTCACCCTGTGGAGGTGCTCAGGATAACAAGCCCTTTGGAACTACAAGCCTAACTGAGTAGGCTGCAATATGATCAATTCAAAGTAAATCATGAAGAGTGTAATTTTCTGCAGTCATTTCTTTACATTTTTCTAACCACTCATTTTGCATTTCTGGACTGAATAAAATCGGTCATATTTCACATACACAGCCAAATCAAATACAATAAGTAATATCCACTTTGAATTCCTGTATTTAAAGCCGCTCTGTCAACTGTTTTTTTTTCAATGCTTCATATTTTGTTTACTCTTTGGTGCACCTCATACCCATTTACCAATTTTAAAACAAGATTCCTTTCCCTAGCAGATTTTGTCCTTGCAAACATTCTATTTTGTTGTGTTTCTGGAGATGCGGGTGTCAAAACAGCTGTTTTTTTGGTTTCTCTCCCTCTCCGGGCATCAACATCATCTGCAAAAATGTTTACAGCTAGATAATTGTTAGAGCTGATACCTTTAAAACGCTTACCTGGAACAAAATAATCACATCACAGCACTGTGACATTTGAATTATAATACCTTGTCACTGCATCATCATATTGTGATGGAATGCTAATATCACCATATTGTAAAGTCCAGCATTGGCTATGACGATAAGAGACTTGCAATAACTTGCAATGTTCCAGCTTATAGGAAGTGGGACCTGGCCAGTTCATCAAAAAAGTAAGTTTCCATGAAAATCAGGGTAAGTATCAACTCTTCTTCAGTATAGAGAAGTTAAGGCAATCTCACATATTGGTTTAAGTGATTGATTTATTTTCCCTCTGTGGTTTCCTCAACTAAAATGGTGGATTTAGAAATCACCCACAAAAACTCCCAAACAACACAGATATGTGGAAACCAGAAGCGATCATCAACAGACTGCGACAATTTTAAAGAACGTCAAATTTCTGGCCTAAATAAATTGACAATGCCTCTTCAGTTCCAACTATTTTGAGCAGGAATGCTTTTATTTACACTCCTTTATTGCCAGATTCCCATTGATTTCATCTCGTTATATAAATTTATGTGCCCTATTACACTTAAAAGTTTGAAATTATTCAAATTTCCCATTAGAACTACAGCTCAGCCAACCATTGACAGACATTTCTGTGTTATAATAAAACCAAGGCCAGATTCTACCTGTGATGTACAAGTGTGGCCTGAAAAGTCTTTCCCCCACTACCAGCCAATGCCTCAGCGCACTCTTGCAGAAATGAAACAGGTAATATCAATGTACAGTGGGGTGGTTTACCTCACCACACTACACAATGCCCCTTGTTGTCCTGAGCATAACCGGGATAACTCTGCTAAGCAGTGCAAGGCTTGCACTGCTCCACTTTTGCCAGTGAAACTACAGAAGATAAGTGAAGCATGTAGTGCAGAATGTACAGCAACCACCCTTAAAACTTTTCAGTTCCTAAGATCACTAATGTTACCTGACTCTTCCTTAGATGTTCTCTGTACTAAATAGAAGGAAGTTTAGACAATCCTGTGGTAATGTCTAAATAAAAAGGCAAAATTAGAAAAAATTATAAGTATATCAAAATAGGTGCATTTGTCATTCACCAAACCCGTCCCCTTGAATTCTGGCCTCCTGGTCTACAAAAACATTTAGGTCTACTCTAGGCCCAGAAATAACCTCAGCTACTGTCTTGCAGCTTAATTTTCCCATCTGTTCCCTGAGGCTGCAAGGAAAGAGAAGAGGCTAAGAATAAAGTTCAGGCAAGTGTAAATTGAAAAACACAGTGGCCTCAATTTTCTTATTGGGGCCTGTGGTTATTCTCTAGCTTAGAAAAAGCACTTTAGTCACAATAGAGATATGTACTCATACCAATATTAGAATTTAACTTTCTATATTTTAAAGCTTTCACAAATTATTAGTAAGATGTAATTACTGTATAAGGTTTCATAAATACACAAAGAATAGTTAAAAATTCACTCACTGCTCAAGAGAGCAAGATCATTCAAACCTTTTCATATTGGTTCCTGGCCTTTGTACCAGCATCAGGGCTGCTGATTAGTCTCTGAGGACTGAGGCATCTGAACTGTCTGTTAGCTGTGCTATTCAGAGTCCCCACTGACCTTCAGTATACTTGGCTTTGTGAACACAGATATATACAGAGAAATTGGGCATGTTCTGCTATATTTCATGGTAGGTGATCACATTCCAATAAAAAGATGACGCATAAACAAAACAGGGAGTGGGAGTGGCTGGCTCATTACAGAAGCAGCTTTTCCTCTCCTGGAATTGACACCTCCTCATCTATTATTGGGAGTGGACTACATCCACCCTGATTGAATTGGCCCTGTCAACACTGGTTCTCCACTTGCGAAGTAACTCCCTGCTCTCCATGTGTCAGTATATAATGCCTGCATCTGTAACTTTCACTCTATGCATCTGAAGAAGTGAGGTTTTTACCCACAAAAGCTTATGTCCAAATAAATCTGTTAGTCTTTAAGGTGCCACCAGACTCCTTGTTGTTTTTATAAACAAAACAGTTATTGAATTTTAAGTCTGCTAAATGAGCAAATCTTTATTTCTTGTAGCTTTTCTTGCATAATTTACATTTTCTTTGTTTTATGATTTTGTTTATATTGCACAATTACAAACAGAATTTTATTTAATACATTTAGAATAATCCTGAACCATTCAAGGAAACTTTTCACTTATTTTTCAAAATATTTTTTTCAGTAGGTTGAACTTTTCCCTATGCCAGAGTCACGCCATGAAGCCAGGGCCGGCTCCAGGCACCAGCTTACCAAGCAGGTGCTTGGAGCGGCCACTTCGGAGAGGGGCGGCACGTC
Organism: Trachemys scripta elegans; assembly: GCF_013100865.1. Classification (NCBI taxonomy): domain Eukaryota; kingdom Metazoa; phylum Chordata; order Testudines; family Emydidae; genus Trachemys; species Trachemys scripta. The sequence goes on from NC_048301.1 coordinate 90,888,216, forward strand.
CAGCTATTCGGCAGCAATTCGGCGGACGGTCCCTCACTCCTGCTGGGAGCAAAGGACCTCCCGCTGAATTGCCACCTCAGATCACGATCGCGGCTTTTTTTTTTTTTTTTTTTTTTATGTTTGGCTGCTTGGGGCAGCCAAAACCCTGGAGCCGGCCCTGCATGAAGCCCACAGTAATTGCCATCCAGTCCTTTGTACAGAATATGTAATTGTATTACCACATATATGTTTAGTGATTTCTTGTTATATAGTAGCCAGAACAGTCGATTTAATGTATGAAAATCAGAATTGCTTAACTTACCCATCTGAATTTTTGTTGGCCGTTTCATTTTTTGAAAGCAGGAACTAACATCTAAAGTATCCAATTTGGTCAATTATGTCCCTTTCCTAAGGTGTGCATCCTCAGTGGCAATACTATGAAGTTTCAGACATATAAACCATGCACAGAAAACAAGATTAGCATTTGCCTAATTTCCATGAGAGCGGCATTCAGTTCACCCTAGATATGGCAGTTACATAGAACAAAATGAGCTACATACAGTGAATACCTGAAAAATCTTAAACAAAGAACTAACTGACTTCAGAGGGATTACTTGTGTGCTTAAAATTAGGCACATGCATAAATGTCTGCAGGATTGTTACCGAAATAAGGGTTATGACAACGCCTTTTGGCTTTTAACAAAAATCAAAGAAAGGGTTATAATAATAGCTCTTCATCAACACCTTGAGAAAGGACATGTAATACCTATATCATAAAAGGGTTTGACAGTGCTTCATGAGAAGACAAATGCTAGTGCTTGCCAACATCCACAAGAAAGGACATGTGCCAGTGCCTGTCCATCATCTAAGAGATGTTGCTACTAGCATATACAAACTACTGTGGATTACAGAGAACTATATCATTCAGCTTACATATAATTTTTAAAGTTTATTTTCAAATACCAATTCCAGTTAAGTGAATTATGTGTGAAACTAAATTTACTTTAAATACTGCCCAAGCGTTTAAATACTTGTGTCTTTGCTGCAGCGGTGTTTCAGTTTGAATGTTTGCTTCATTCTGGATCACTGGGGCATATAAGAATAGAGTGGAAGTGCATAAATACATTTACCTACTTAACCCCAAAACTACTTCAAAATCACCCAGATGAGTAAATATACAAAGGAAGTCTGGGGGCAGTCCCTGAGGAGCAGTATACATACCTGATCAAAAAATGGTTGATTATAGTGTCGAAATAGCTGTAGTAGACAGCATTGTTCACATGTCCATACTGATAGTTGTCCTGCCATCTTGTCTGTATTGGTAAAAAGTAAGCATATGTAGCACGTTGTCTGTAATGGTCCTCAGTGCTTGATTTTGCTGAAGAGGTAGCCATGTAACGGATATTACCATGCACCAGAAATCTCTGTGCAAGTTTCATTGTTTTGAATCACACAAGAAAAATTCTATTTAAAAAACAAAAGAAAAGAAAAAAAAAGAGAAAAATATGTTACCTTGGGACTATATTTATAAAACCAAACAACACATTTCTGAATCAAAAGGGCCTCTGCTTGATGGACAACTATATTGGAGTTTCATTTCTTAGCTGCTTGTTAGTTTTCTGAGGCCACAAAAAGCTGTGCTTGCCATAGCAAGGGGAAAGCCAAAGGTTTCATAACTTTAGCTTGGTTAGATAAACCAATCAGAGACTCTTTCATCTAGAAATTGGGTGAAAATCCCTAGTTAAAAACAACAAATGGGGGGGGAATCTCCCCCCCTAAAAAGCACACTACCACATTATTAATTTATATACATTAACGGGGTGCCTATAGGTCTCAGTTATAATAAAGACACCACTGTGCCAATTAAGCTTCAATGTAAGGTATATAAAAAGCTTTAGGAACAGAGCTACATATTAATTAAAAAACAACACTACTCTCCTGTCATGATTCAGCCTGTACTGCTGTCAGGACATTCAGAAAACGAGCATACTAATTGCCAGAAGCTCTCAAGTTTATGTCTCCTGCACCTATATTGCCCACAAGGCAAACAATTTCCTCTGACCCCATGTACTCATTTATACACTGTTTTCATTATTGTGTTATTCAGTCCCTCTCTTGTTCCAACAGAGGTTGGGACAATGTTCATTTTATCACCTTCGTTTCCCGCATCCCATATGGGACATGACTTTTGTATACAACTGTAGAAGCATATAGACAGATCACAAAAAGGGTCAATTATTCATTCAGCCTTAAAGTACATCTTATTTAAAATAAAAATCTCAGTTTCTACAAATGTACTGGATGTTCATAACCCTACTCTTTTATACAGTCTGCTCACTCCTCTCTCCTGCTTGCTCCCGTCTTCTTCACCTATTCCTAGCTTTTTGTGCCTTCTTCCATTCTGCCCTTTAATTTTGGAATATACATCCGAACAATATAAACCAAATGTCCTTCCCCCACTTCTCCTCTTCTTCCTTAAAAATTCCCCTAAAAACCCATCTGTTCCACAAAACATTCCACTAACCATTCAGTGATTGCTCTGTACCATCACTCATGCTTTTTTAGTTTTGATGAGCTTCAAGGCCAACGTTCCTTTCTTTGTTTCACAAATTTACCTATTGTAAAGTAATATGCATGCTTACAGACCAACACATGAAAATTGGTTGTGATGAAAGTTCCAAGACACAAATCAAACATGAATTGGGTCATGGAGGGAAGTCAGACTCAAACTCAGACTGATTTGGGGCATATTTCAGGTTTGAGTTGAATATTTCACATCCATTTAATTCAAGCCAACCCAGAGGGGAGTTGCAAGTTTATCAGAGATGAGCCCAAACCAAAACTGTAGATCTAAATAACCGTGAACTTTGAAAAAGTTCAAATCCAGATGGTACTATGTGTTCCAGCTCCATCGCTGCAATATATATGATTTCCTCATAAGGATGTTTATAATACAGAATGTTCCAAAACACGTAACCTTGTCCTGATACAAAAGGACAGAATTTTATTTTATTTTATTTCTTTGCACTTAAAATAGACCTAATAAGAGTCTTGGGCACCAAGTGGGATTTAAAACAAGGAAATATTTAAAAGTTAGCATCTCCTCATAACCATTTTAAAGCAATTTGCATCCATCATTTGTTCTTACTGGTTACATATATGCTAATGTCCACCCATATAAACATATTCACAGTATTAAAAAAAGAAAACCTGCATGAGTCTGAAGAGTGTAGGCAGTTTTGACAGACACATGATCAAAAGGTAGGGAACTATTTAATAAAAAGTAGCTAAAAAGAATTGTCTTCGTAGGAGCTGTTGCACTGTAACGCTCTGTGCTAACAGTTTGATCTTTGATGGACATATTTTTCCTCCATTAGATCTCTGCTGTATGGTTTTCACAAGAATAGAAATAGCACACAAAAATAGAAATCTCTGGCTTTACTCTTTTACCTCTGCTGGGAAAGTGAGAGCTTATGGTCAATTTTTAAAATAGGAGACAGTGTTAGCAAGAAAACAGAAATGTCATGAAGCTATGAAAACATGCTTATTTTGGTAAATGTATACATAAGCTGATATATAATAATACATTTTAAGTGTGTTTTCCTTTTACCTAATTTAATGAAAAAGTGTTCATCTTTTTGATAGGTGATAATTAGTCATTTTTCTGTCATAAACAGACAAGGAAGATGTAACTGTGCAGTATTTAACTGAGCTGTGCAATCACAGTGCAACGACTCAAAGCACAAAACCAGTGTATTGAAGTTTCCCAACTGTATTGTTCTATATGTCAATTAAAATATAGCCTGTAATGTACCTAAACTTTTAATTCAGCATCATCTAAGTCAGCGGTTCTCAGCCAGGGGTATACAGACCCCTTAGAGTACACAGAGGTCTTCCAGGGGTACATCAACGCATCTAGATATTTGTCTAGTTTTGCAACAGGATACATGAAAAGCACTAGCAAAGTCAGTACAAAATAAAATTTCATACAGACAATGACTTGTTTATATTGCTCTATATACACTATACACTGAAATGTAAGTACAATATTTATATTCCAATCAATTTATGTTATAATTATATGGTAAAAATTAGAAAGTAAGCAATTTTTCAGTAATAGTGTGCTGTGACACTTTTGTATTTTTATATCTGATTTTGTAACTAGTTTTTAAGTGAGATTAAACTTGGGGTACACGAGACTAATCAAACTCCTGAAAGGGGTACAGTAGTCTGGGAAGGCTGAGAACCACTGGTCTAAGTAAATATGGTTTAAACTAAGTAAGTTAACTTTAAACTTATGAGTACTTTCACTGAAGTCACGCACTTTAAATTACAAACATATGCTTAAGTACGTTACTGAATGGGGCCTACATGTTTAATCTAGCAATCAATTTGTAGGTAGATCTGTGGCTGTATTATTCTCCTGGTTCGTGGTTGTTAAAATAATTAATTATTGGTTCAATATATATTATTTTAAATGTAATGAACTGTTTAAATAACATGAACTGAGGGAATACCCTTTCCCTCAACTCTTCAAGTTTGTTAATAAAATCTGTAAATTCAAAATAAATAGGAATTTTACACAGCATTTCTCCACATCAAGAAACGTGTTTTGTAGAGTAAATGAATATGAATGCTATATAATATTCATAATGGAAAAAAAGGCTGTGAAGAATGCTATCTGTATTAATGCTATCTGTATTAATTTGATAAATATTGTGTGAAACTAATCATAAGTATTGTAGTCTGGCTGGCTCTATGGAACCCAAAGGGTTAATTACAGGGTGGTGCTTTACCTAGGTTTCCAGGAACCTACGAATGATTCTAATTCAACAGCCTGGTTCTCAAGTGCTCAGTATAGTGAATCCACTTTTGGAAGATTATCTCCAATTCCTTTTGTAGAAATGCATAAACCAGTTTGGTTAAGTTCAAGAGTCCTGCTCAAAATCTCAGGAGATCTTTGGGTGGGAACTTTTGGACAAAGGAACTTTGAAGTGGATAAAGGACAGCCTGCAACCTGAAGGACATGCACACTGACTCTGGGTCAGACTGTCAGAGAATGGCAGCAATTGCTGAGGTGCAGCCTGCCTCACCCAGAATGTTGTACAATATCACAGCACTGAGATATATTTACAGTGCAAACAACAATAAGTTTATCATCAGAGGGTCAAGATTCAAGAGACAGTGAGAAAGGATAATGGAAACAACAGGGTTACATATAAAACAAAATCATAACACACCTTCTAGAGATTAAACTTAACTTCTTCTGTCAAAAGAAGTTTATCCCACTCCAAATGTCCTTTGCAACTTCTCAACCAGGGCAGGTTGTGCACCCATTTTCATAAATGTAATCATACTGCCCGATTACTTTCTAAATGCAGGATAAAGGGGTGTCTTCCTTGCTTTCTCCTTATATCCTCCGAAGTTCATTGTTTGTACTCACAGTCAGGATAACCCTGTACCTTATTCTTCAGTGTGCTGCCTCCCTGTGGACTTCAAAACCCCATCCGTTGATGCTGTATGAAAATGAGGCTTCCATTGTATTGGCTTACAATGCTTAATTTACAGAGAGATAGGTGAATAAACATATTTTGTTTGGCAGAAAACCTGTCAACTCTACCTTGATACAGACTTTAGGAAGTACATTTCACAACAATATTAACGGCCAGTGTAAACCTGGCTTTCATTTAAGACCTCACATGATATTCTCTGGTGAACCAGAATATACATACAAAGATCAGATACTCTTGTAACCCCGGCCCCTTGCCAGTTGGCATTGAGGAGTTCTTAGGATCACATCCACACCTACTTATAAATATATAAATTGAACATTATATATGGGACAAAAAACAAGTGGAGATATGTAGTAGGTTAGCCTTTCGCCCATCACCCAATCCTTCTATTCTGAGTTTCAAAATCAGAAAAAGAACATGTAAAGAGAATGACTTTTTTAGAGCCCAGTGGACATATATTGAGATTGTGCTTTTAGACATTTCTATTGCACATGTCACTGTGATGTCTAGATGTCACAAATTGACAGATTTTGCTCAGAAGACTTCTAGGAGGACCTGAATAATTAATAGTGTTACAGATTTGCATTGAGGAACATTGAGAGCCTCTGTGGGAAAGACCTGCTCATTCAATGACCACATCTGGGAATTCACTTTCATGAGTGCTAAATATGCATGAAAAATTTCAAAGAATAAAATAGGCAAAAGAAAACTTGAGAGAATTTAGAAATAACCAATGCTGGGTTAGGGCTTGTTAGTTGGCAGCTAGCAAACCATCGGCAGAATTCTCTCGGATTCACACAGATTATCTCAGGTTCATTGCTACTCTCACTTACACCTGTGTAACCCCCATTTAAAATAATGGAGTTGCACAGGTACTATTAAGAGCAAAATTGAGGTATTTGATATTTTGCTCTCAATACACTCAGAAAGTCCTTAGCAATACTGATGGAAACTCTGCACATGTAAGAAGAACAGAACACTGGAGTTAAGATTCACCATGTAGAACTGATAGAATTTTGCCCAAAGTTATTACCCTATTTCCACATATTAATGCAAAATGACACTCCTAGAAAAAATTAATTTCGTTATTTACTTCTTAACCACTAAAGTCTCATTGCTCCTAAAATAGGCAAGATTCATTCTGAGGACACAGAACAACATGCAGCAAGCAGGTCAAGTGTCTCTACTAACTTTCTGCCTTTTTTTCCCTCCAGTTTTACTAGTTTGTACTAATTTACAGAGATTTAATGTTATATTTTTCCTACCATAAAACATACCCCGAGATCCATATCTAATTTTCAAATCCTCTCTTAATTTAAGAGTAAAAAACAGCACATTTGTTTAAAGGCAAAAATAAAACATTTGCATTTCACTTCAAGAATATCCAATCTCCTCTTAAATTGAGATGCCAGAGCAACTAGATTGCGGTTTAAATCAGATAGCAAAATTAGTCCAGGTATAAGACAGTGGAGAGAATGTGGTAAATAGCTTATGAATTCAACTGCAGACTAAGGATCCCTTGTGGTTTCTCAGTTCCAACCAATTAGATAGATAAATGGTAGTTCACCTACTACACATCGGTAAACAAACATTTTTCAGCAAAAGCCTCTCCTATGCATTAAGCTGGGCCAGTTTAAAATACTATCAAGAGCTGTGGTGCAGTGATGTGTCTTAGAGTTAGAGTTCAGAATAATCCTTGGCAGGGCACTAATGAAAAAACAACTAATTCTGACAATTTACCATAGTAACTGAAGCATTCATATTATTAATGTCAGCATGATTTAAAACTGAAAGCACAGCCTTAGCAACACACAGTAACCTACAATGGAAGCAAAACTATTTTATTTTCTGAAGCTTACCAGTATTTATGTTTTGAGTTAAACATTGAAATTTGTAAACCAAGGCTGATCTGATCCAAAAGCCAATGCAGAGGAAACAATCCACGCTACAGAGACATCAACTATCATCCCAAAAAGTGCCTTTTCTGTTTACTTTGTAAAGCACATGTTTTTGGGACTAAATCCTTCATGCCTTATTTTGAGCAAAATTCCCATAGACTTCATTAGCAGTTTTGCCTGGTTAAAGTTTCAGTAAGGAAGGCAAAATGTGGTCCTTTCCTGATAAACAATAGGTCCCTCTTATAACCTGTTAACTCTATTGATTGCTATTTCTTGTAACAGAACAGTGACGTTGATATGGTTTGGGCTTTCCTGTTACACCAATGATCCATTAAGAGATGGCCAACCCTGACTATATGTTATGAAATCTTCTCACCAATGGAATTCCCTGTTGTCATCTACTGCATTATAGGCCAAGTCCTGCTGCCACTATAGTCAATGGGAGTTTTGCCAAGGCTTTAAGTGGCATTATGACTAGTATTCCACAGCATACATTACTCACACAGTTGTGACTTGTTTAGAGACCTCTCAAAATTGCAAATATGCAATAAACAACGGGCCTAATTGCATAATTAATTACAAGAGTATTGAACCCACTATATTTCTCATAATCAGTATTAGACAATACAACAGGTCCTAGCCATGCCCATATACAGCAAACAATTCACTAAATCAGTATTCATCTGCTATATAAAGACTGTTATTGGAATTCAGAAAATACATACTTTTTAAAAAATATGAAAAAAAACAGAGAGTGAAAATAAAGTGAAATCCAAGAATAAAACTAGATTCTGCATGTAAAGGCAGTAAGCAATGGTGCAGTCATACTATGTATATAAATCTCTGACAAAAAGATTTTTGAGAAAATAGATGGATACCAAGCTGTAATTTTCAATACTAAATACAATTCTGCTTCTAGACCTTTTTTTTCCCCCAAGGCACCAGGCTGAGATGTAGCAGTGTACACAAGTGGGGTGTAAAGTCAATGGGATTACATTTTCCTAATTATTTTCTGCTTGAGGTTTACATCACAAACACAAAATGAGATCAGCCGGGACTTGCCTCTCTAACAAATCACTCAGACTTAAACATTGCTCAGATAAACAAAAGGGGGAGGGGGCTCAGGCTGAGAAAAGACAGAGAAGTGCTTCTTCAACCACAGTTGCAAGGAACAAAAACCTGGAGGGGGAAAAAAGCTGTTGGACCGCCACCAAATCTCCCCCACTAGAGACAAGAGCCCATCTGCTGAGCTCTGCAACTTAGCTTTAACTACCATTCAACTCGCGTCTCTGCAGAGATCAATCTGCAGAGCTGGCAGATGGACCCCTGCTTCCCTGAGTCGCTGTGTTATTTGTTTAATAAATTTAATTAATATCCATACTGCATTGGATTGCTCCCAGAAAAGAAGCTGAAGCTCTCTCTTTCCCCAATAGCTACATGATGAGTGATTTCCCAGAAAAGACCAGATAACAGTGCCCTTGGGCTACTGAAAAATTAAAAGTGCCATGTGCTTACATTGCTTTGCACGTATTAATTTTTGCAGTGCACTAATGTGTTCTTGAAGGCTATTTTAACTTTATGGAAGTATATGATTTTGAAAAAGTCAAAATTCATTTTGTTTTATATCAGTTACAAAATTAGCTGGAACAAAAAAAGCATAAAATCTAATTACACTTCCCACGATTTTATCTTTTTGCAAAAAAAGAAATAAATTCATAATGAGGAAGTCCCTTCTGGCCAACATATATTCTTACAGTTTTTGCTAACAAGTTACATGCATTTGTAGTCAAGTTGGACATGTTCTATTTTAATGCTTAAGGATGTGCTTATCTAACCAATGAAGATACATTCAGCCAATAAAGTTAGATTAACAGAACATTGAGGATGACACAAAACACCACATGTAAGGAATTTCACAGTTAAAGCCAGACTGAAACACTAACACACCACGACAGTACAACAGTAAGGGAAAGCATAGAATGCTCATGGTATGTTGAAAGTGAATTTTATTTACTTTTAGTATATCTAATATTTGCATTTTGATTTTCATCTTGAATATTAGTATTTCACATTAATTTTACTCCAAAAATTGCACTTTAATTCTAGAAGTAAAAAAAAATGTTGAGCAAGAGGAATGCTCACTAGGTAAGTCAGGAACTAAACATTAACATATTAAAAGATTGATGTGTATTAATATTAGTCAAATCTAATTAACTTGCATAGAGTTGAGCTGGTAAGTACATCAATGGTAATACATTATAGACTGAATCAATGGTGCTTGGTTTTCTTTTCCTAAACTAGCCTTCTCCCCTAGGATTTCTTATTGTTGCTACTACTAACTAGTTCAGCTTGTCGTGGAAACTCCAGTAGACAAGATAACAGCAGCTGCTATTATAACACTCTATAATCCGAACCCAATTTGAGTAAAAATCGGAAAACATGTCAGTAAAAATTACCAGGATCACAGAAACCCTGTCTACCTTCAGTGGTAACAAATGGTGATAAATGTTAGGGAATAAAGACTAGCATAGACATAGCCTTAAAGCCACTGATGAATTGATTGCGAACTTTGTTCTAGTCTAAAGAATGATTATGTTCTAGCCTCAGGATGAAATTCACCTGTTGACAGAAAACCTGTTCAAAGCCTTTCAAGTAGCAGAACCCATAGTGGCCTTGCATGGAGAGATGAGCAAGTGAAACAGCTGATCAGAGTGGTTTAAGTACTCCTTGCACACCCTGGAGATGGGCTTTGCATCAGCATATTCAGAAAGTACTGCAGGCAGAACCAACTACTGGCTACACAGAGCCAGTGCCTTGGAAATTCACAGAAATGGAAATAGAAACTGAAACAACACCTCTAAGGGGCTTTAGAGGTATCCTGCCCAGAGCTTCATGATATGAAGAGCTCATTTATTTAGGCTTTATGGTGGGGGACTTGGTGATTAATTTAATGCAATGTGAATAAACTTTTAGAACTTTGGCCATTTTAGGCAGTTTGTTTTGTTTTTAGATAAACTATGTATTTTTCCCTCTAAAATACCAAAGCAATTATTCCACATTGTGAACTTATTGTATGAAATGTTTCATTTTAAACAAAGGATTAAAAAAAATCATAATAGCACAAGACAGCGCCTTAAAATATAAACTTTTTTTGTTTCTAACCATCTATGCAGAAGAAATTTTTATTGCACACACTTAACTTCTGAAATACATAAAGTTAGAAAGAGAAGTCTGACAGACACAGAATCCTGAGTGATTACTAAGGCCCAGATTCTCAAAGGTATTTAAGTGTTGTTAGCCTCTCTAATTGTGATTGTGTCACTGGAAACAAGGAGGGGAGGCAGGTCCTATGGTCCAGCTTGATCTATGTAATCCACCAGCAATCAGTGCTACCCAGATCACATCCAAGGTTGTGTTGGAGTGGAAGTGTATGAACAGGAGTCCTGATGAGAAGTTGTGGTGGGCACAGAGATAATGGCAGGTTTTGTTCAGGGTGGGTAAAATACTCTGATGTTCAGTTTCTCTTGGCAACCTTACAGGGGAAAAAGTTCTTTGTGAAAAATCAATGAATCAGACTCATAACTTCTCCATATTTCTTTCCAAATGATTTGCAAAGTGAATTGATACTGCTGTCTACAAAAGAGTCAGAAAAATCCTATTTCCTCAATCTACTGATGATTTTATGAGAGATAGAATTTATAATTTTCTTGTCAACATAAGGCTTTGATTTAACTTTAATTCAATTCAGTTCTGTTGTTTAAATGACACCTCAGTTTGATGATAAATCTCAATCAAGTAATGAAATACCATCAGCTTTTAGCACTTATTATATAATTGTGTATAACAAATATAAAATCTGATACAATAAAGCTTACACAAAAATGTCATTTCCTTAATATTGTCTACATGTAATTTGAATCTGCAGGAGTCATATAATGGCAATTGTAAAGGTTGCATGTGTCACATAGTCTTCAACAAAATGGACAAAAGATCGAGGGGGGTGGGGCTGGAGAAAGAGGTAAAGGGGAAGTTTCAGGCTAGGAAGCACATAATTATGTGTCCCTCTCTTCCAAATAATTTGAGCAAGACCAGTCCAAACCACTCCAATACTCTTTCCAACAGATACTGACAATTGCAAGGCAAAGACGGGAACCAGTAGTTAATGTTTCTGTTTTTTTAAAATACATATATTTTTGGTTTTCATTTTGTACCACAATGTTAACCGTAGAGCAAGTGGCGAAGGGGATATATTCCATATGTTTCAGGCAGTACCACTATGCAAAGGTCAATCAAACATACAGAGTAGCTAATGAAAGATTTTACAGCAATCAGGGAGTTCTGTCTGCCCTCAGGGAGGGGAGGAATCAGCTATGATGAAACATTAGTAAAATATTTGAGTTCAAGAGAGCAAAACATGCTTCAGGGTGACCTCTCATCATAGCATTATTACAATTAGAGAATTAATGTTTCCACACCAGGAGAATAAATAAAGGGGATTATTTCATGGATTAACACCGCAACTATGCTATAGCAATAAAGCATAAAAACTATAGCATAAGGAATCATAAAAAGCGATGACAATGGACTGACAAACATCAGACAGCATTTCTAAAAAATATTTCCAATATTAAATTGAGTCACTGCAGCTCTGCAGTCATTAAAAATAATTCAAATTCCCATGGTTAAAGTCCCAGGGAAGATCCGCCTCTTAATTCCATCATGCCAAAATGGACATTATCTTATAAGACTGAAAGGGTCTCTTGCCCCTTGAAGTATGGTTGACCAGGCGCCCACTCTGAAGCAGCAGCCTGACACTTGGACCATATTTTCAGAAGGCAATAGCATGTTGATAATACTGCCTTATCAGCCACAGCAGTCAGAATTAGAGTTCTAAATGTAATAGTCTATAATAGCACAGTGAAGGACCTATCAGATAAGCCTAACTTCTCAAAGGGTGGTGGATTCATTCTAGATTGCGGGGTACTGAAGCAGAGAAAATGGATTTTTTTTCTTTTTTGCAAAGGGATCCCACCCAGAGGCAAAATCCTCACCCAGAGGTAAAATCATGGAGCAGGGCCTCAAGGAATCCATTTTGAAGCACTTGGAGGAGAGGAAAGTGATCAGGAACAGTCAACATGGATTCACCATGGGCAAGTAATGCCTGACCAACCTGACTGCCTTCTATGATGAGATAACTGGCTCTGTGGATGTGGGGAATGTGGTGGATGTGATATATCTTGACTTAAGCAAAGCTTTTGATACGGTCTCCCACAGTATTCTTGCCGGCAAGTTAAAGTAGTATGGATTGGATAAATGGACTATAAGGTGGATAGAAAGCTGGCTAGATTGTCAGGCTCAACAGGTAGTGATCAACAGCTTGATGTCTAGTTGGCAGCTGGTATCAAGTGGAGTGCCCTAGGGGTCGGTCCTGGGGCTGGTTTTGTTCAACATCTTTATTAATGATCTGGAAGATGAGATGAATTGCACCCGCAGCAAGTTTGCAGATGACACTAAGCTGGGGGGAAAGATAGATATGCTGGAGGATAGGGATAGGGTCCAGAGTGACCTAGACAAATTGGAGGATTTGGCCCAAAAAAATCTGATGAGGTTCAATAAGGACAAGTGCAGAGTCCTGCACTTAGGAAGGAAGAATCCCGTGCACCGCTAGAGGCGGGGACCGACTGGCGAAGCAGCAGTCCTGCAGAAAAGGACCTGGGGATTACAGTGAAAGAGAAGCTGGATATGAGTCAACAGTGTGCCCTTGTTGCCAAGAAGGACAACGGCATATTGGGCTGTATTAGTAGGAGCATTGCCAGCAGATCGAGGGAAGTGATTATTCCCCTCTATTTGGCAATGTTGAGATCACACCTGGAGTACTGTGTCCAGTTTTGGTCCCCACACTACTGAAGGGATGTGGACAACTTGGAAAGAGTCCAACGGAGGACAACGAAAATGATTAGGGGGCTGAGGGAACTGGGGTTATTTAGTCTGCAGAAGAGAAGAGGGAGGGGGGATTTGATAGCAGATTTCAATTACCTGAAGGGGGGTTTCCAAAGAGGATGGAGGTAGGCTGTTCTCAGTGGTGGCAGATGACAGAACAAGAAGCAATGGTCTCAAGTTGCAGTGGAGGAGGTCTAGGTTGGATATTAGGAAACACTATTTCACTAGGAGGGTAGTGAAGCACTGGAATGGGTTACCAAGGGAGGTCGCGGAATCTCCATCCTTAGAGGTTTTTAAGGCCAGCTTGACAAAGCCCTGGCTGGGATGATTTAGTTGGTGTTGGTCCTGCTTTGAGCAGGGGATTGGACTAGATGACCTCCTGAGGTCTATGACAGTTCTGAACTTCTGGATCTAGTTAATGAAAGTTGATTATTTCTAAGGGAAGTTTTGATTGGTATCTAGTCAGTGGGCACTGTACCACCAGGAGGCGGATCATAATTTTAAAGAACTCACTACAACTAATCAGGATGAATTCATTAAATAATGCAAACTGGCAGGTTGATGTTTCACTGTTATTGATTTTTGTGGTAACTCAGTGACTTGTTACAGGGCTGTTTCAAAAATTTTCTCCATACAGTAAATTACAATATTAACAAACATCTATAGTTCCACTATGTTGTCTGCGATAATCAACATAAATTAATGAGTGGCTGACTGTACATGTGACAATGAAATGGTTAAGAATTACAATACAATATTAGAAAATATTATGCACTGAGAGATCATTGCAACTGGAAGCACATTGATTTGTGATGTGGTAGTCCTCCCAATGTAATTCCATAGCTTTTGACCAATAATAATGAAGGATCTCCAAATATCATTGTATATCATTTACCTCACATCTATAACTAAAACCAAATAGATGCAACACTAACTACTGGCAGTTCCCCATGTTCCAAACAAGTACCATTTTAATTAACTCACCTGTGGAATCAGGTCATTTGTCAACTGCTGCTGACTACCAGGAGGCCTGAAAATAAAACACACACTTTTTGAAATGAACAAGTTAGAAGTATTGTATGGCTGGGATAAACAGAATAATACTCCATGTGCTGACTGCGAACATGACATTTTAATCCCATAAAGTATTAAAAGACATTATTTTACAAAGATGGAAACAAGGAGCACGGTATTTATATTACGATCCAAGTTTTCAAGAGCAGCTTTTTATGTTGTTGATGCACATTTAGAAGCCTATCTATCTGATCAAACCTCAACCTGGCCTTCTGTATTGGAGGTACAATTTTGTACATTCAGTCAATTGCACCCAAAATTTTGTAACTGCAATAAAATGCAGGTGCAAAATTGTGTCACTGATATTGGAAGCAAAGGTGAAGATTGGCCAACCATAAAGATCCATTTATATATATTTAATTAAGGACTGACTGTACAATGGAATGGAGAAACAGGTCCTATATTTTTTTAAAAGAGCTCTAAAAACCGACTACAGTAAAACTACATTTTGGAGATCTTTCATCAAGTACCCACACCTTGATGGGATCCAATTAGCATCAAAATATTCTAAATTAATGCTGCACTACAGAATCTCCAGACCCATCCACTTCAAGGAGTTAAACAAAATCAATGGGAACCCAAAGTCTATAAATGTTCAGGATGTTCTGTGCCTTTAGAACCTATGTGTGTGAGCAAAATGTTCATCTAAATATTAATATTTAATGTTAAAACATGGCAGCATCTTATGAAAACACCTTAAACATCAATTTACAGTAAAGGTAAATTACAGTAAAGTATCAAGAACATCTAATACGTGATTGCCTAAGTCTTTGCATATATTTTATTTGAAAATGTGTCGGAGTATGATTCTTTTCTCATTGTATCTGTTAATTTAAAGCAACTATGGAAGGTGTCACACTGAAAGTACTACAGATTGCAGACCATTGTTTATGCACAGATTAGGAGGATACAGTATTGCATTGACAGAAGAAGCAGGAGCCTCTACCTATGAATTTCTAAGCTGCCTATCAGTATAATATTTATTCTGTTAACTGATCCACTAATGTGATGTGCCTCAACCTAAACACCCAATATAATAAGAGCAGTTCAGTCTATGCTTACTCCGTCCTTGTTCTGTCTGCTGAGACAGGCAGTTATATCAATCCTCATTCTGTCTACAGAGACGGCCAATTACTTTCAATTAATGCCAAGCATGGTGATAGTTTTCATGATGTGGACCTCTGTCCACTAGGACATGGACCACCAACTTATTTCACTGCAAACATCCAGTAAATTACAAACTGGAATAAATTTGTGACCTAGAGGTGACAGACCCATCACTAGCCTCATCAGTCACTCATCCCTTTCCAGTGGGGGTTTTTATTTAAGAGACAGTCAGTTTTCCATTTTAAGATGCTGTAGAGGTTGGATCCCTGCAAGCTTTCCAGGGAAGATTTTTAGCCAGTCAATGACTTGTAGCTGGATCTGTCAACTTGCATACTGTTTAAACAAACTAAAAAAACCTTTGTCATCACAGATAATGCAACACCAAGATAAACTGAATACCTAAATCAAACATCTTTTAAACTGAATAACTTTTCTAAGCTTTTCACGCTGAGAACTACAATATTTGCATAAACCACTGTCAAATCAATGGGATTTTATTCAAATCTAGGATGGATCAAAATTATCATATGCTGAAACCTGAGTACTCCAGTATAAAATACTTATTTTAAAGTATCATTGGTGGGTGGATATTAGATCCACCCAAAGTAAAATATTTTAAATAAACAAAACATCTTCTCAATGATGGATGAAAACCATGGGACTGATCTTGGGGGTACAAATAATCTGTACAGACTACAGATCAGGGATCTGCTTAAGGCTTAAGGCTCATCCTTGCACTCCCCCGATCCTCCTGCTGCTCTTTACAAGACCACTGCCCCTGAGGCAATATTTGAGCAGTCTGACTTAAAGATCTACCAGTTCTCCCTACATACAGCTTTGTTGCCTGGAATCACCAAATAAGATCTCCCTATACTTGGTCTGGACTAAGCAGTCATGGAAGAAACCACACATTGACCTCTAATTTCAACCTAGGTATGTGCCTTCTGATCTCTAATGTAGATCTGAACCTCTTTGTTGAGTGAGAGGCCAGATCCAATCCTTTGTTAAGCAAGCTGGAGTCTTTGTCACTGTACCCCAGTTTTCTTCTGCCAGAGTGGTTTCTTCTTGCTACTTGAGAGATTTCCTCAATCTGATGTATAGTCTGAACCAAGAAAATAAGATGAAGAAGCATGTGAAGAATCCCAACAGGTGACGATCAGTCCTGGAAATTCTGCCCCCATTGGAAAAAACACGAGGTAAAGTGGGCCTGAAGTTTTCTTTTGAGGACTTGGGTACTGTGATTTTAGCAGCAAGCTTTTGCTGCATTGTGTTGTGGTGCTATCCTCTCTAAAAGTAGGCTCTCCTGCACCTCATCTATATCTATATTACATCCAAAAAGTTTGTTAAAAGAAAGTTATTTAGTTGTTTACTATTAAGAACAGGTCCACTTTCTTTCACTGCATTCGTAATTTTTTGCAAAAGGAGAAAGAGGTTTATCTTCCTTAACTTCTTCAGAAAACAAGAGAAAATATAATTACTTTGCATCAAAGTTTTCCTGGCAGTCTCAACTTCCTTCTATCTATGCATCCAGGCATGAGAGGAGACGTCCCACATTGGGAAGTAGCTTACAAGATGTTGTTTAACTTGTGCCTGAGTTTCTATTTGTCAGGGTTGGGAGCTCTGGGATCTGCACGGGCTGCCTTTTGGTCTCCAGGTAGAGTTTAAGATGTTGATTATGGCCATCTATAAATCCTTAAATGGCTTGGCACGTACCTATCTGGGTTTGGGTCTCTCCCTGTGGCAAACTGTTACATTTGCATTAGGGGAGGTAATGAAGCTGGATCACCATCTCTATAAGAGTGTGAGGCTGCCAGCAGGCATTCTCAGTGAGAACCCTGGGACTGTGAAACTTGCTCACCACTCTGCTTTGTCTGAAATAGCCAAAATTTACTAAACCTTCTAGACACACTGCAAAAGCCATTTGCTTAAATGATTTTCGGGGAAGAATGCTCCTAGGTATAATTTGGGAGGTGGGGGGTGTGAGAGGCTTTTTTGAAGATTTTTATTTTTATTTTCTGCTGCCTGAGGTAAATCACTGCCTCCTTTTGAATAGTGAAGACTGCTGGCTCATGGAGTTAATTCATTTGTATTTATGTTCCTAGATGATTACTGTATTTAATTGTCAGGGTGCTCAGCGCTTTGTACAGTCATTCTTTTATAATGTTAATCAATTTATAAAATTTATAAAATAAATTACGGTAAGTGCCATTCTGTTTAGTTACCCTGCAAATTACT